>NW_021940593.1:2399515-2403915 GCF_001715985.3 Manacus vitellinus
GAATCCCAGGATTACATTAGCCCCTCCCAGGTTTTAGGCAGGCTTTTCCCTGGCAGCACTGAGAGCCATTCTCCCTGCGTGCTGCAGGACAGATTCCAGATCTGTAAGAGGCAGGTACTTTTCAGAAGAGCAAGAATAGAGAAAGCCAGGGAAAAAAAGAAAACCCACATAACAAATAAAACACGGAGATTCTGAAAACCACAGTGTTTATTGTTACAAATCAAGGTAAGCCAAGCTTCTTGCTCAGAGATATCTCAGCAGGGGAGTAAAAGAGACATTCCTTCCCTGGTTTTTATCATGGGAACTTCTGTGCAAATTGTTTGGGAAGTGCTTCCTTCCCCTTTAGAGCAAGGCAGGGCGCTCTGTTAATGTGGCACGGGTGGTCGAGGAGGTGCTGCAGGAGACAGCACCAGCCAGTCCAAGCAACAGGAGTGCACCTCACCCTCCAGTGGCTGTTTTCCTTGCTGGCTTGTTCCTGGTGTCCTCCTAAGAGGGCATTGTCTGTCCCATCGTCTTCCAGCTCTTGGAGACGAACAGGTCCCGGCTCTTGGCAATGGTCACCAAGAGACGTCCCACGTAGTACCCGTTCACCTGGCCCACACCATCATTCCTGCCCATGGACAGCAGGAATGTTAGTGACCCTGGAAAGAAAATATAGAGGCTTAAGTTAAGCAACTGCTGTCCAGATCCGCTGCATCCCTGTGGAACAGCTCTCGACACAGCTATGGTTAGTGTTTACATCAGTGCTTTATGATTGAGACCCATCGCCCAGCTAGGTTTTTGTATAGTTTGTTGTACAGTTGAAGAGGAGAAAGGCAAGCCATGTCCTTGTTCAAACAAGTGTGATGAATAGCAGACTCCCACCAGTGGATTTTTCAGGAAGACATTGGGGAAGAAAGGACACGTTGTGTCAGTAGACTGGCACAGGTAATAGGCAGCTACAGTCTTTGGCAAGGACTAAGATGAAGTCTGAGCTATCAACTGACATAGTCAGCCCCAGCTGTGATCAGTGTCCTCTAATCAGTGTCCTATGCAAGTTGAACAGCTGTTCCTTGCAGCAAAGCAGCCCAACACCTAAGGCCAGGAGCTAGGAGATGACCTTACCTGGCTCGTAGGTTTTAAGAGGCTTCTGTGTGAGGCTGTTGATGATGTTTGTCACCACGATGTCGGCGTGGAGCCCGGCATGGTAGGCCATCTTGGGCTCTTTGAGATCTGCACAGTCCCCAATGGCGTAGATGTTCTCATAGCCTTCCACCTGGAGGTGCTTGTTCACTTTCAAAGCACCATTACTTGCCATTTTGTCACCTGTTTTGCCAAACAGCAGGTTTTTATAAGCAGCTTTGTGTTGCTTCTTGTGGCCCAAGACTCCAAAATGCTGCTGATGTTATTGACACAAAGTAAGGAGCTGGCTTTTCACCCTCTTTTCTATGTGTCAGGGAAGAGATGCTTTTTGCCTTGCTGTGGTTAATCACTGCAGTCTCATGCAGTGCATCATCCTTTGATATTTCAGTAGAATATCCCCTGCAGGTCGTATACAGTTCATTCCTAACCTCACACCCCTCAAGCACAAGACACTGAAGAGCTGTGCTGGTTCCCCCACCCAGTGGGGTTTTTTTCACTTACCAAATGCAGCAGCATACGCTGAAGAGTTAATCTTTATCCCCGTGCACAGCACCACCATGTCAGCAACCACCTCGGTGCCCTTTTCTGTCCTCACCACCATGTCCTTCTGGAACTGGTTTGGCGTGAGGTTTTCCACATCCCTGACCCTTTCACCTGTTGCAACAGAGAGCCCTGGGTCACAAACCTTTGCTAAGCTGCCGTTTCCAGCTAGCCCAGAGGAACAGGAATTCAAGGGAGCCACACTTTGTCAGAAAGAGGACATCAGGAGATGCTTTGGCTAAAGGAAGAGCAGCCCATAGATCCTCAGAGGCATTGTTAAGTACGTACTTAGCAGGAGCCGCACTCCTTTCCTGAGGAGAATCTCCTTGACCTCCTGACGGACGCTGGCGAGCAGCTCCACATCAGCCAGGGCAGGTTTGGAGTGCATGAGGATGACCTGTTGGGGACAGAACAGCAAACGGGGACACAGGAGTGGGACAGGACTCACTGCATGCCATGTGGGAGCAGCTGTAGCTGGCTTCCCTCTCCCTGCAAGGAGAGTGAGCCAAGGAGAGGCTTTTAGTGCCAGTTGCTGCTGGTGGCAGGCCATAGGGTGCTCTCAGTAACTCCTGATGTGCAACCATCTTGGATACCTCCAGCAGCACCATCACAGAACAGTCTCAGAGAACAGGATGACGTTCTTTGTAACAGAGATGCTCCTACCTCTTTGGCTGGGTACTCTGTTTTGATCTCAGCAGCCATCTCAGCTCCAGCAGAACCACCTCCCACTACCAGGATGCGCCCAGATTTCTCAACCTTGAAGAGGCAACTCGTGTTACAATAGAACTGCAAAAGGTCTGATGCCTTCAGTCACTCCCTGAACGTTCTGAGGCACAGCACAGGCCCAACAGCAACAAACCACTTAGTTCGTTAAGAGGAAACAAAAAGGGAGAACCCTGTGCTCTCTTCCTGCCTGCACTGTAACACTGTTGGGCATTTCAGGTTTCCCCTTGTGCAGAATGCTAGACAGGCCTTGATGAGCTCCTTGTCCTGGCCTGTCCATATAGGCATTTTATTGTGGCCTCTTGTTCTAGGACACAGATGGCTACAGATATCCATAGTGCTGCCTGGGACAGGTAGGCTGAACAAAGGCAGGCAGCACCTACTAGGAAATAAGTTGATTCCTCACCTCTTTAACCATGTCTTCATAGGTCTGGATGGCGCTTTCCATGTCAATAACTTTGTTGAACTTGCCAGGGAAGGGCCCATCACTGCCTGTTGCAAGAATGAGATGGGAGTAGTGAAGCTCCTGGGAGGGCAGAAAGTGGAATGGGATGTTAGACCTCTTGAAAACGGAGCCTAGGACACAGTGGTTGCCTCCTAGGCTCTAGTCACTCATTGCCTCTTCTCCAGCTCTTCCTGGTAACTAGGAAAGTGCTTGTTATTGTCAGGAAGTGACTTTAGGAGGAGACCTGGTCCAGGTGACACCAAGAAACTGTCGTTCTCAGGGTCTGAGAGAAACACCATTCAGGTGAGCTGAGAGCTTTAAAGAAATTACCATAAGTTTACAGGGTAAAGTTATGTTTATTTTACACTTTATGTTTAACTTATGTGTTATTTATGCTGGATGGTCACAGCTGGCTCCAGAGCATAGCATCTCTCCTTCACCCTCTTCTGAACAGAGGTGGGATGCTCTGGCTGGAAAGAGTGACTGGAGCTGCTGCCCTTGTCTCTTCCTGCAGTTAAATAAGGGTCTGAGCTCCAGGGTTAATTGCTGAGCTCTAAATCCAGCTCTAAGAATAAAAGCTCGTCTGAGCAGGAGATGGGATGGGGTATTTACTGCACACCCACATCCCACACAGCTCTAGGCCACTCAGCTTGGCTGGAAGGGATGGTGCCATGCAGGGAATGACGGGGGCTGTTGCCCTGCTCCTCAGGATGGTGAAAACACCACCTGACTCTCTGCACTAGCAGGTGATCCCATAAGGCAGCCAGGTCATTGCAACACCCACCTCACCGTCACTGAGCAGGACTTGTTGCCTCCCAGGGTCTATGCCCACAACCTTGCCTTGTCGGAAGCTGTCCCCAAAGGTGATGGAGTAGGAGATGAAAGTCTTCTTGGCAAATCCTGTGGTAAGACGAGACAGCAGAGAAGAGCTCTCCCTCAGTGGAGGCTAAACCCCTCCTCCCTTCTGCCCTCATGCCATCCTTGCTCAGACAAAAGCCCAGCATATACCTGGGACCTTGGGCTGTGCTGTGTGCTATCTCTGCCCAGCAACGAGCTTCAGGACCTTGGCCTCCTGGTGATAAGATCAGCTCATCAGGTGATGCCCTTGCTTTGTCTCTACTCCCCATATCTCCTGTACTGGTTTGCCAGTAAGTCCTTCTGTGGTCTCAGGAATTTTGGGCTGGGTGTCAGAGGCTTTTTTCATGTTATCTGCCTCTCAGACCAAGTTTTTGCCATCCTTTTGATGCTTGTTCACAGCCTTAAACATGAGATTTTCCCCCTAAACCCCAGTGGCTGGAGAAATGGGGTTAGCCCAGCCTCCCAAGTGAGATTCCAGACAAGCCTGAGTAGCTCTCCAACATGATTTTATCATCCAGGGCCTCACTGCTGAGCTGCTCGACATCTCAAGGGCCAGATACAGAGAGTGATTCATTCAGCCCTTCCAGCTGCTGCTGCTTTTAGCTTAGTCACCTACTAAACTCTTGAAATAAACACAAAGGGATCGTCTGAATAGTTTTTGCCCAGTTTTCCCGGCGGATCTGCAATTAAGTTAACACAGACGGGCCGTGGG
>NW_021940593.1:2404580-2418795 GCF_001715985.3 Manacus vitellinus
ACAAAGGGAGCAACGATCTCACAAACCAAGGGCTGTGTTCTTAAATTCGCAAGTCTGCAGGCCGGGTGAATAGCGTGGCAGAGGATGTCTCACTCCATCTGGAAAAATAACCCCTTGGAGAGGAGATTGACGATCACAGAATCACAGAATCAACGAGGTGGGAAAAGACCTCTGAGATCACTGAGTCCAGCCTATGACTGAACACCAGTATGTCAACTAAACCATGGCACTAAGTGCCATGTCCAGCCTTTCCTTAAAGCACCTTCAGGAGCGCTGATTCCACCACCTCCTTGGGCAGCACCTTCCAGCGTCTAATCACTTTTTCTGTAAAGAAATTCTTCCTGACGTCCAACCTAAACACAGAAAACAGATGTATCTGCTCTGAGTGGAGCAGGAGAGAGAGCTGTGCAAGAGGGATGGAGGGGAGATCACAGAATCACAAAATAGGGAAGGGACCTTAAAGAACATCTAGTTGTAACTCCCCATGGGCAGGGACACAAGATGAGCTCAGCATCACCACGGTGGAAATAGTGGGATGTAAGGAGGAGCAGGGAAGGGCTCAGGAGGTAGCAAAGGCTCCTGCAGAAGGGGAGCAGGGAGCGGAGAAGGTCGACAGTAAAACGTCCAGATCGTAAAATGTCCGCAGCACGGAAGTTTCCCTGAAGACTTTCGGCTCCTGTGGCATTCCAGATAAATATAGCTGCTGGCCATGTGGATAAATATAGCTGCTGTGCACACTGCGGTGCTGTGAGCTGGCAGAGCCGCCCTCGCGCTCCTTCGCTCCTCATCCTCCTTCGGTGAACCACAGCCCGCTGTGCCAAACCCCTTCCCAGCGGGGTCCTCAGCAAAACTCCCCACCCAACCTCGCGGGAGGGAGACGACGAAGGAATTCGCATCTCTTCCCGGGAAAGCAGGGCCTGAACTCAGGATTGCCGCCAGAGGGTGCAGCCGGCTCGGCCGTGGGGACACGGGGGTGTCAGTCCAGGGCACTCTCCCCTCGGCCGCAGGAGAGGTTCGGGGCTGGGGAAGGAGGGTGACAAAAGGGTGGAAAGAAGCGGGGGACGTTCCTGAATCCCACACTGTTCAGCCTGGAAGAGAGCTGGAAGGAAAGGGATAGAACAGCCGACAATAAAGGTGGAGGGGAGGAAGGTCCTTGGTGGGAAAGCCCACGGCTCTGCTGAAATACGCCCAGGGCAGGTTGGTGCTGCTTGTTACACAGGACTCGGCTGGAAATGCTGAAGTTTTCAATGGTAGAAAAATCATTTTGATTAATGCATGCAATATAAACCCTCCAGAGCTGCTAAACATCGAGGCATCTGTCCTGGCCAGGAAATCCAGGAGCTGTGAATGTCCAGAGGCTGGGAAGTATCCCCAGGGTAACAGTGCTCCAGATCTGCTCCCTGTCCTCTCTTCTGGTACTGGTTACCAGGTACCATGGTACCTCTGTGAGGAGGCTGCTGGAAGAGCCTGGCAATGGCCAGCTTTGGGAAAGCACCATTCAATGCAAAAATTGTAAAAAACCAAACCTGCCTCCATTTCTAAAGGGATGAACTCTGGAATCAAAACCTGGTTTAAGCTCTTCCCTCAAATTACATGAGCTGGCTTGTTTGGCACCTGGTGTGTGTGAACCCATCCCATCCTGACAGGGTCGTCCTTACCTCCATAACTCCCCTGGCTCTTTATCCTGTGGAGCAAAGCTGGATCAAAGGCCCATTCTGAGCAGATGAGGATGCTGAGGATGAGTCACCACTTTCCATGTGCTGCTGCCCTCTCCCCCTTCCTCTGCACTCTTGTGCCCAGCTCTGGCTTTTCCAGAGGCAGTTTTGGGCTTTTCATGCCAGGCATTTGCACATATTTTACAGCACATACCCACTGCTGAGAGCAGTCGATTACTCCAGGAGTATTCCCCTGATTTCCCCTATCACCTGGTGTGATCAGGCTGGACACCAGAAGATCAGGGAAACCTTTCAAGAAAAGGGGGGAAATATGTGGACCAGTGAGTTGGAGATGCACCGACAAAGGAAGAAAAGGCCAGTGCCAAAAAGGGTGCCCAAGGCAAGCAGGGAGGGTAAAAGGAGACATTATGAAAACCTCACATCCAGCCCCAGGCAAACAGGAAGAAATTCCGAGTGCCCAAGGCTGCTGCTTGGGTTTGGCAGAGGGGATGTTTTGATGATATTTCTTCGGCTGGCTGCAGGCAGATGGCTGAGGTGAAAGCTGCCCAGCCTCAGAGAGGGGTTTGCCTTCTGCTGGTGATCTGTGGGGCAGGGGCAGGCAGGAGGCCAGGAGCAGCGGTCAGGCTCCCTGGGCTTTTCCTCACAGCTGCTCTGTGGACTGAATGCTCCCTGTGGGATGGCAGGGATCCAGTGGGAAGGAAGAGGTGTAGGGAAGGGGCTCTGCCACTCTGAGACAGGCAGCATGGGTACATATATGTATCCTCTCCTCATCAGGTTTAATGCAACATCAGCCAGAGCTAATAATCCCTCTGAGTATGACTAATCCAAGGATGGGTACAAAGCTGCTGTGTGGGGAGACCTTACAATCCCACAAGTGTCCCTGCTCTGCACTCACCTGAACCCCCCCTAAGCCAGGGCCTCCTTGTCCTGCCCACCACGAGCACCAAGGCATGTAACTTTGCAATAGGCCAGACAGGCTGGAAGAAGGATAACATCCTTCCCTTCACCCTCCTCTGGAGAGTTGTTATCCTACCTGGGCCCGGCTGAAGGCCCCATCCCAGCTAGTCAAGCCTGAGCTGCTGGAGACGCTGTTATTGGCTCACAGCCATCTCTGCAAACCCCCAGATACTCCCCTGTATCAGCAGCCTGGCACAGCACATTCCCTCTGCCCGCAGACGTGTCCTGCACATGGTCCTGCGACAGCCGCAGCGGCACCAGCGCGGCTGCAGCGCTTGAGGCTGTGCTTCAGTGAAAGGGGGATCCTGGGTCTCCCAGGGAGGAGGGATTGCTCTAGGCAAACTGCTTTGCCTCTCCTTGGCACCTGCCCCACAGCTCCCCCTTTTTCCTGGGCGATCTGCTCCCCCCCCATGCCTCAGGGATCTCTGCTGCAGCCAAGGTGGAACCGTGTCAGTTCAGGGCAAAGCATCGCCTGGAAAAAACAATTCAGGCTGTTCCTGGCTGCTTTTAAACATCAACACTGGCCATTTTATACTTTATAAATAAAAATCTACTTTTAGCAGAAATCAACAAGGTCCTGTTTTATTTATTCTCTTCCCAACAAACCTCATTTCATTTTCAGTTTTTCAGTGACACTGGCTTGGGAAGACAAGCTGCTTCTCATGGGCCATAGCACCAAAATCACCTTATTTTGGTCAGACCGGACCAGTCACTTGTATTTACAGGCAGCGCCTCTGTACGTGCCAGCCCGTAAATTGGTGGCAAATCCCATCCAGGAAAGGGATTCAGGAAGAGCCCAAAGGTGAAATGCAATGGTCTCTGTGGTTCAGGTGACCTCTGTATCCATAAGAGGAGCCATACAGAGCTGGTAGCAGGGTTCCAGTCCATCCCAGGGCCGTGCCATGGCTCTGTTCTCCCTGTTCCTGGGATGGCAGCAGGCTCTGTGCCAAGGTGCTCTCCAGCTCCTCTTTTCCTGCATTGCAGTGGGATGAGTTTGCCAGGCTCAGCGTGCTGTGGTGATGGGCTTTGTCTTACCTGCCATCGGCACCTACAAACTGAGGCTCTCGAGAGGCTCATCCTCTCGAGAGGTTCATGTCAGCCCCCAGCATGGGATGAGCAGGGGCAGAGCCAGGGCTGTTCTTCCCCTTGGAGGAAACCCCAGCTCAAACAGCTCCAGCAACTGCCTTGGGGTTTCGTGCCATGCAAGTCTTCCCTACCCCTCCAGAGCCAAGTGTGGGAATTTTACAGAAATGCCATTTTGTGGATGTTCATCCCTTGTTGTGCTGTGATCCAGGCAGGTGCAACAAAGAGCTTTATCAGGTCAGCTGCCTGGCTGCAAGGATTGTGGGGATCTCTCTGGAAACACTCTGCTCCTGCAGCAGATGAGCCCATGGACTGACAGTGTGGTGACACCTTTCTTTTATGGGACAACATGGTTTGCAGCATTAATCCTTGTGGGGTGGTAGAGAGACATAAAGGAAGTCAGCAGTTGGGTTTTCCTAGAGAAATGGGAGAGGGCTCGGGCAAGTTCCTTTGCTCTCAGGGCAAATTTTGAGAAAGAACAGCTTTCACCCATGAATTGTGAGGAATTTTCTCCTCCCTGGCCCCCAGATTTCATTACAGTGAGAGCACAGCGTAGAATAAAACTGTGTCCTTAAAAAAATCAGCCTCGCAGACAGGCAGCCTTTGTCCGAAGGTGTAATTACAGGATAAATATGGGATGCAGACCAAGAAATGCAGTCTGGTCAGGCATGCAGTCTCTTAGAAAAACACAACAGAAAACAAGGCTGTCATTTAATACTGAAATATCCACGTGTGCTGCAGCCCTCACAGGGTCCCTCGCTGGCCCACGGGTCTCCCCACTGACCCGGCGTTTGGCTGTGAAGCCGAAGCCTGGACCAGCTCCCTGCAGGAACTGCACCGAGCCCTGTGATGGAGTGAAGGGCAAGGGTGGATCCAGCCTCCAGTAGAAGCTGGAAGAGGGCAAGGAGCATGGGTTTCCTTCCCTCCAGCCCCTGTGCACAAATCCCATCTGATAGCGCTGCGAGGAGACACGAGGGATTAGCTCATCCGATCCCATTAAATGGAGCAGGAGCAAGCGAGGAGAAGGGAATGGGGGGTCAGGACAACAGCAGAGCAGCCACAACTTCTGATGTTCGGGACAAACCTCGTGCCAAGCTGGAAAAAGGCCTTTTTGTGGATTTCTGTGGGCCAACCTGGAGGCTTTGCTTTGTGGCCCAGCAGGGCCACCTGGGTATTAAACTGAGGGGCATCTAAGGTGGCATTTCAGAGACTTGCCCACCTGGACAACTTGCCCACCTTGACAACTCTCTTCCTTGGCAATGGCAGCTTCTGCCTCAAGCAAGCCCAGCCATGCCATCACAGCCACTCCTGAGTGCTCCAAGAAGGAGGCATAGAAACAGCAGGATGTACCTCCTGTCCAAAGTCAACTCTGGATTAGACTAGTGAGGGAAGCATTACCCTAGAAAGATCCCATTGAGAGGGGAACATTGAGAGCACATCCATCGTCTATTAAAGCTCTCGTTGTTGCTACATCATTTTGTGTCACCTCCAGTGACCTTCAGGAGAAGCAGTTTGGGCTGGTGGCCCTGTCCCACAGGGCACATGTCCCCTTGCTGCTCCTGGGCTTCTTGCAGAAAGGGTCTCTCTGGTGACAATAAGCATTACCACAGTGTGGTCAATTCCCCACAAAGCACAGCTGTGGCAGAGGCAGTAAAGCTGCAGGTTGTTGAAAGGGTGGGAAACAGGGTGCTTACTTTAAGGCAAGCCTGAGCCTTTCAGGTGTGTTTTATTTCTGCAGGCTTAAATCCCTGGAAAAGAGGATGGTTTGGGTGTTTTTGGCATTGGTGTGGATGGTGAAAGGGTAAGGCTGCATTTGTTGCAGCTCCTGTTGTGGGCTTCCTGCATGGTTTGTCTGGACGCAGGTATGTCCTTGCTCTAAGGCTTTGTCTCTTGCCGTGGCTTTCCCAAGGCATGCTTTTCCTCCCAAATCCATGCCTGTCCTCCTCTAGGGAAAGAGCAGGGCAAGGCCTGGCAGCAGCCAGAGCAGCGTGAGCGGGAGATCCCTCTCCTAGGGGGACAAACCTCCCCCTGGTCGGCACAGGGGGAATTCAGCTGCTCTGGTCTCGGAAGGAGCCGCGTGTCCCCCGTGGCCTCCCGATGTGCCTGGCACCGGGCGGGAGTCTCGGCTCCGCGGGTTTAATGGGAGCAATTAGCCCCGCGGAAATCTGCATGGGTCGGGGGCGTGTTTTTTCTCTGTCCTGTGACGTTTTTGACGGGAAGCTGGAGGGTGTCCAGGAATAAATGCTCGTGCTTGGCTACAAATGACAGGCTGGAGCCAGCCGGGGCTGAGGCAGCCCAGGTGAGAATGGTTGGTTGTCACTGTCCCCTCTTGGCCTCAGCTCAGCCCAGCACCCGGTTCCCTCGACACTTGCTTTGTATGTCCCTTATTTGATTGTCCTTGCCCCTGAACCTGGATTTCCCCAAGCCCCAAAGCGCCGCCTGCACGCTGGATGGGAGGGGGATGCTGGGCACCCTCTGCATCCCTTCCCCGGCTGTTGGCAGCTCAGTAGGTATTCACCCCTTGTGCTGTTTTACAAACGATTAACTTAAATTTTATTTTCTCTGCAAAAGTCAACTTAACGGTACTTTTCCAGAGGCATTTGCCCGTGACCTGGGTCCGGCCGCGTTCCCCCCAAACGCTGGCTGAGCTCTGTGAGCTTTTCCCAGCGCGCAGCTGCGGAATATCCATCCGACCTCAGTGACCCTGCTGCTTTCCCAGCAGGAAGCCTCCAAACAAAACCCGATTCACTCAGCAAACCCAGGGCTGCTTGTGATGCCGAGAGCTGCGTGTGAGGCAGGCAGGGGGCTGACGCTTTCCACCGCCTGTAAGCGATGAGGGTGCGCCAAAAAGTGCCAGTTTTTGCACCCTGTCCCCATCCAGCCTGTGTCGAGCGCCCTGAATTCACACCTTGAGGCCAGATGATGCCCGGCCCCGCTCGGAAAACCTCCGCAGCCGGGGCGGGCGGGTGGCTGCGCAGGGCTCCGGCGCGGCTGCTCCCCGCCGTCCGGCCCCGCGCTCCTCAATGCCGCCTCTGTTCTCCCTCCGGCGTCAAAAACGCGGCTTTTGTGAGCTCAGCCCAGCCGCAGCCCGTCGCTGGAGCCCCAGCACGCTCCTCTCGGCCGGCAGAAGCACAGCCCAGCTGTGCCCAGCCGCCGCCTCGTTTTATTTATTTATTTTTGCTTTTGGCCAACAGCTCCAGTTGGGGAGAGGGGACGTGTGGCTGCTGGGAGCCCTTGGGGCTCTTCAGCAAGTCTTGGGTGGACGCAACCCCCCTCCTCCACCGAAACGCCTGGCTTCTCCCTCAGGTGGCTGTTGTAACCTAAAATATATGGGGGAGAAAAAGGATGTGCTGCAGAGAGAGCTAAAAATAGGCATTTTAATTAATGAAATGTGAATTGGATGGGGTAGCTCGGCGCCGGGTGAACGTCTGCATGTGGCAAACACCCTGAAACTCCCTGGGCCTCCACCAGCTTTGGTCACTCACCAGTGCTATTGGCCTATATTTCTGGGGCTCCCCCTGGGGCAGGGGAAACCCACCAATGCTAAGGAGACAGGAGAGGCTCTGAGCTCTGTGCTGGTGTTTTTGTTTTTAATCAAGTAAGTCCGACCATCTTTCAGCACCACCAAAGTTCGCAGTTGCTCCCACGCGCGCGGGGCTTGGGGGATTTACAGCCCATGGGTCCCTGGGGGCTCTCCCAGGATCATACAGCAGGACACGTGTTGGTCTCCAGCCAAAATGGGACCTCCCTTCTGGGTGTCTCCCTGTTTCTTTGCGGTATGTTGTGCTGCTCTGATTTTTGGGCTTAGCTCTTTGACCAGCCTCCCCCTCCTTTTCACAAAATAAATAAATAAATTCACCTGGTATGCAAATACACAGGGGAAAAAAGGAAAAAACCCCAAACCTCCCAAACCAAGTTTGAAGAGCACCAAACCACAAAGTCACCTCATTTTGTTGCAGCCCAAGTGCCGTCCAGGGCTCTGTGGGCAGTTTCCAGTCTGTGCTGGTGTATGAAGGCACAAAACCAGTAAGGCCTCTGGGGTCTGTGTCTTTGCTGGCACCACAGCGATCTTGTCCCTGCCCTGTTCCAGCTGGGACAGGGAGTGGCAATGCAGAGGTGCTTGGTCCTGTCACCCTCAGCTTGCCCTCACCCTCCTCTTCCTCGGTGCAGCTCCCAGGCTGGGGAGGTGGCCCTAGTGCCGAACCCACCGCCCCTCACCCTTGCCTTTTCCCCGTTCCCGGGAAAATTGTGTAATTCAGGCTCTGCAGGACTCTGGGGTCAGCTCTGCCAGGGTGCTCCAGCTCCATGTGGCAGCAGCCAGGAGCATTTTCAGGAGCAGGGACCCCCAGGTCGTCTCCGGACCGGCCGGGAGCAGGGCCACAGCCCCTCGTTCTGCCCCGCCGCCATCCCCCGGTGCTGTTACGTGATCCAGGAGGGCTGTGCCTCCTCCAGCAGGCTGAAGGAGCGGTTGGCCAGCTCGGCGGGGCTGTTGGCCAGTTTGTAGCCAAAGAGCTGCATGGCCGGGGCGCAGGCGTCCTGCACCACCTGCGCCAGCTTGAAGGGCATGCTGAACCGCCACTTCTCGAACTGCTCAGAGGAGTTCTTGCACGTGGAGTAGACGCCATTGCCATCGTGGGGCGCCTGCGTGTTCTTGCCAATCCACTCCTCCACCTGGGGGGTGAGGGGCAGCCCGGCGAAGCGGTACATCTCCTCCGCCTTCGGCAGGGGTGCCCGCGCCACGTCCTCGTAGCGCACCAGCATGTACCGGCCCCGCAGCCAGCCCGGCCGCCGCAGCCCCAGCTCGGCCGACGCGCGGATGCTCTCGCAGTTGCCCCGCAGCCGCTGCACCTCCTCCTCGTGCAGGGGAGCCTCCCCTTCGGACGCCCACTTCTTCCAGGTCTCGTACTTGCCCGAGAAGGCCACCATGCGGGAGGCCAGGACGGCCCGGGGGTCCCGCACCAGCTGGATGATGCGCAGGTCCAGACGAGGGTCCTCCACCAGTGGCTGCAGAAACTCCAGCTGGCGGACGCGCACCGTCTTCAGGGCCACGTGCTGCTTGCGCCGGCACGCCTCGGTGGCCAGGGTGATGTTGAGGGGGCCGCAGCGCCTGTTCTTGCAGTAGTACTTCTCAAAGACCTTCTTGGCGCTGGGCGTGCAGACAGGGTCCTCGCAGAGCGAGCGGCTGGAGCCCCGCCGAAACAGGAAGGGCGTCAGATGGCCCTCGGGCGCCGGCGAGATGAAGTTCTCCAAGATGTAGAGGTCGCAGAGGAGGAGCTGCTTGAGGACATCTCGGTAAACCAAGGCGGAGCCCACGGCACTGGCTCCCCCTGGCAGGAAGGTCACCGTCTTCTCGACATGCCAGAGGGGCTCAAAGAGGTAGAAGATGCTGCCTTGCTGGTTGAAGAACTCCCCCACGAAGGAGGAGCCGGTGCGGGTGGTGGCCATCAGCAGGACGTGCCGCCGCGGCCCGGGGTCTCCATCCCCTGCCAGCTGCAGGGTGAGGTTGTGCAGGTGGGACCTCAGCTGGGAGAAGGCGGCGTCCAGCTCCTGCAGCGAGGCCAGTGAGCCGTTCTCGGCCGGTGCCAGGCTGACCTCTGTGCTGTTGGCCTCTGTCAGTGCCTGCGGGGACTGCTTCAGCTTGTCTGACACCCTGTGGGGAGACCCAGCCCAGCCTGGAGGAGAGCGGGACCACCCCTGCATCCCAGTGGGGGATTTGGGGGGCCCTTGCTGCACAGGAGCTCGGGATGTGGGGGAAAGAAAGGGTGAAAAATGCGGGGTGGCTCAGGTACCCGCTCCCTACCTGGAGATGAAGTTGTTCTCCTTCTCGATGATGACGAGACTGACAACGAAGACCAGCAGGACGGCGTACTTGCTCCTCATCTTCAAGAAGTGCAGCAGCTCCCAGACATCCTGGGGTAAAGCGCGTCGGATCTCCATGGGGAGCACACACAGATCTCTCCTGTCTGCCGGGAAGGTGTCCTGGGCTAGGGCATCCTCTGTCTTGCCAGCCCTGCCTGTGGGGAGAAGAATGGTCAGCATGGTGGTGGTGGCTCCCTGCAGGCAGAGTCAGAGGCTGAACCTTTCCGAGAAAGGCTTGACAAGAGCAGTAAAAAAGGGGGAGCTCCTCCCTACTGTTCTATCCCACCCCTGAGGAGCAGCTGCATGAAGGCCCCATCAGCTGCTCCCCCTCCTTCCCAAAATAGGTCTGCCCGACAGGACCCCTTCCCACGCTTCCACCAGCCACCCCTGCGTGCCCTGAAACCCAATCCCTGCTGCCCTGACAGCTGCCTGCTCCCCACTGGCAAAACCTGCTGCCCACAGCGAGGGACCCGTCGGATCATCCCGGTCTGTGGCGCATTGTGGCTCCCAGCCTTTGGAAAGAGCTACTTTTGGGGACAGTGGGAGGCTCTGCCGTAGGGCCCCGCTGTGGGGCCGCGTGGCTTCCGCCTTCCCCCAGCACAGCAGCGGCAGCTGCTCAGTACCGAAAATGAAACCCAGAGAGTTTCCAGGAATGATGACGGGCCGGAAAACACTGCTGCTGCCAGTCCCCTTCGGGGTGTAAAATGCTCTGGGTGGTGGTGGGATTTTGCCAAAAAGGAAAAAAAAAACAACTTGGTGTGGGATGCAAAACCAGGAGACTTGGCATCCCTGCCCAGCAGAAAAGATCCCCCTGCATCCTTCCTTTTCATCCTCCTCCCAGTGCTGAAATTGGGGTGTTGGTGGAAACCACTCTGCATTGCTGCAAATGCACACACCAGCTGGGATGTGGTGGAGATTTTGGGGGCCAAAGCTGCTGTTTGGAGCTCTGGGGCAGGTCCCCAGCATGTGTTGAGTGTGCACATTTACACTCCTAGGGCTCCCGTTCCCTGCCCGCTGGTTTGCATGCTCGGACAGCTGTGTGGGTGATGCCATTTGCTCGTCCTGCTTTCTTGGCCAGACTTTCAGTGACTCAGGGAAAGTCTATTTGGCTTTTGTTTCACTCTGCCAGCATGACTCCAGCAGCCTGTACCACCCCTGCTTTCTGGGGTGAAGGGGGGAGCCAGGCACAGCCCCATCTGTTGGGGAGCACTGGGGTTTGCCAGAGGGGAGATGCCCCGGCCGAGCTGCAGTGCCCCCATCCCTCGGCAGGGTGTGGAGCAGGGAAGCCCTGCCAGGCATTGCATCACATCCCAACCTCCTCTGCATCGTGCTTGGCCAAAATGTGCTTTTTTTGGTGTTGCTTGCTCTATGTCCCTCCCACAGGGAAGGAGGGAACACGGGCAGAAGGGGAGGGATGCGCCCTGTGGCCAGGGCAACATCCAGACTGTCCGGTCCCCAGTTCTCCCTGTGTGAGGACCAGGAGTTTCCAGGCTTGAGCAAACCATTCAGCTCTCAGGGCTTGGCTTTCAGCCATCCCCTTCCCAGCAAAAGCTTCTAAAAAGAGACACCTGCACCCACGCATCCAGGAAACTCAGGATTCAGTGGGATGCAGGGACTCTGGAGAGCCATGGCAGCTCCCGAGTCCTCCCTCAGGGGCCCCCAGGCTTCCCCCTTCAGCGAGTGGCACCGACATCACCCAGCACGTGTGTGTGTGTTTAACAGCCCTGTTGGCTCAGTTTGTCAGCACACTGCTCCTCAGGGACAGGCCAGCAGCCGGGGCAGGTGCCTTTCACCGCGTAGCCCCCCGGGTCCCCCCTCCTCGGTCGTGCCCTTGTGATGACAGGACTTGTCGGAGTTTTTGAGGAACCGAGGAAAGAAATCAAACATACAAAGCCCTGGGTGTGCGGCTGCGTCTCTCAGCACCTGCCGGAGTTGCTGACTTGGCTGTGGCAAAGGACTTTTGGGTTTGTGGCATCCCAAGGGGCAGCGGTCCCCATCACTGCCCTCGCCTGGGGCTGGGGACAGTGCCCTTGCTGCCTGCAGCGCGCACGCAGGGGGATGCCATCATCCACCTCCTCAGACAAATCCATGGGCAAAGCCAGCCTGGGGTTTTCCCCCTCTAATGCCGCCAGCTGCCCAACCACAAATGAGCCACAGACCAAGAATTATTCACAGGGATGACACAGAGAGCCATGTCCAGCAGTGCTGGCAAAACCCTCATTCCCAGGCCTGGGGCAGACATAATTCATTAAATAAACAGCCGGCTGCAAACGTCCGGCCCAGGACCCGCGGGGCGGCAGCGACAGGCACAGGGGCCCTGTCAGGGCTGAGCCGTGGGGCTGGGTACACGCAGGGGGCCTGGCGAGGCTGGTGGGGGCTGCTTGGCATCCCAAAGCTCCTCCTCGCTGGGGCACAGCCTGGACGGGGCAGCATGCAAGTGACAAGCATCCCTTTGTGAGAGGGAACAGAGGGGCTCTGTGTGCCCCGTGTTCTCCCCTCTGGGGCTCTGCTGGGATGGGAGGGATGAGGAGAACCACGAGGATGCTGCTGCCGCCCCGGGGTGCCCCACCAGTGACTGCTCCACCAGTGTGAGCAGACAGACGGACGGATGGACATTGTCCCTGGTGATGGCAGGCAACTGCTCTCCTCTTGCTCTGCACATCCCAAAGCAAAGAGCAGTAATTTCCAGGAACTGAGGCGCCCCAGACAGCAGCACTCACAGGTCCTCAAGTGCTGCTCCCTGACTTATCCTTCGGGCTAGAAGTGCTTTTCATTTCAGCAGGGACTGCTACAATTCCCACTGCCAAGAGGATAAAGGATTTATGGATTTCCCAGCTGAGTCAAAGCCAGCATAGGGTTTTGGGTGGTGGTGGAGATTTTGTTCCCATGCAGAGCTGCCCAGGTGGGATCTGATACTACCAGCAAGTCACCCTAACCCTGCCACAGCAAGAAGGAAGGACTCAAACGGTAATGGAGACACCAAACCATCCCAGTCTGCTGGAGCAAGTCAGTTCACGGGATGGATGCTCCCAATGGTGGTGCAGGTAGGGTGAGCAGGGTAGTGTAACTCCAGAGCAAGGACAGCAAGGCCCGCGGGGAGAGGAAGGAGCAATGGGATGCTCTTGTCACCCTTCTGCAGAGCATTTTGCAGGACTGCCTGACTGGGAGAGAAGAGCAAGGGTTTTCGGCTTGGTTTTGGGCAAGGGAAGGTCTTCCACGAAGCCTTGGGGCTCTCATCCCCCTCCTCTGGCTGCCCTGAACCCACACCAGGTGAGCTCCAGGAAGGAAAGGCGCCTGTGGCTGGCAGGGGAAACCAGCTGGAGGTGAGACTGGATGAAGTCACATTTACCTCCGGTGACTCAACAGGCAACAAGTGAACTTCAGATAAGGAGCAGCAATGAAGCACCTACATGCAAGCTCCCTCCCTGCCCCAGATCCCTCTGTCCATCCAGCCCCCATCTGCTCCCACGCAGAGCCCACAGGGAGCTGCAGCTGAGCTCACTGCCCCCTGCGCTGCTGCTGCTGCTGCTGCTCGGAGTAATTCCCTCCATGATCCTTTGCTTCATCAGATTTCCAGCAGACACAAGGGCCAGCAAAACACAGGGGTGGAACAACAAAGAGATAAGGAGCATGGGCTTATCTGCTGTCTGCACTGCTCTTTGTCTGCAACCTGGGGAAAAAAATCCTCTGTATTTACTCTATCAACTATTTCCACTCCCAGCTTCCTCCCAAGGCTGGCTTTGGGAAACGTGCCACCGGAGCTTCCCACTTTGCTTTCATCTCCCAGCAATTTTCACCCCGGCCCTGGCTGTCCTCCAAGCCATGGCACAAGCACAGCACTGCTTCGGTTTGCCCTGCAGCGCGTGTAAGGAGTCTGTCTGGACAGGTATTTTTTGGTTAAAAACATGTCTAGTCAAGCCAAAAAAAGGAAGGAGGGAGGGAAATGTCACCGCCTGCGATGTTTATAAAGCAACCGAGAATAGCCACAGGCCTCATCAAATTGAAGCCTGGAAACTGCCCATCAGAGGAGAAAGTTTGGAACGGAAAGTCCTTCTGGCTGAGGTTACACTCAGGAGCAGCAGCAGCAGGTGTTGGTACAAACAGGCACCACTGACACAACTTTGTTTTCATTGCATGAGCTCTCAAACTCCAGATGCACAAGGTTGTCTCCTGTCCACTCTTTATTGTCCCACCCTGAACTCGGGGGTGAACTAGATGAGCTGTCCTTGCTCCTCGTCTCCCAAGAAGCACTGAATCCCAGATGGGATTTATAGGCAGGTGTTGGCACAGTAACGCCAGTGACAGGACCAGCACAGGCTTTGTGGCCAGGACAGACCAGTCTGGGCTCTCCCTCACCTTGGTGGTGTCCAAGAGAGGTGTTTTGTCCCAACCCAGCAGAGAGGAGAGCTGCTGCTCCTGCCCCGCTGATTGTGGTGGGAGACACAGAGGCATCTGTGCTGGGCATGGGGGAAGATGTGTGTCTGCCAGGCAGGGACCGGCCTCTGAGGTTGGATCTGGACCAGGAGGCAGTTGAAACACCTACCACCTTGAAGCCAGCTTGCTGGAAACCACAGGCACTTCTGGGGTGGGTTTTGCAAATACCACCTGCAGCAAAGGTGAGCGACTGAACGGCAGCTGAA
>NW_021940593.1:2420364-2444926 GCF_001715985.3 Manacus vitellinus
TCGCCCGGTCCTGCCGTGCGGGAGGAGGGACGGCAGAGGGTCCCCTGCTTTTCTTCACGGTGCTGTCATCCTCCCTCCCTCGTTCCCTCCCTCCCCTCTTCGCTCCCTCCTTCCTTCCTTCCTTCCTCCCTCCCGGTGTAGCGGCGGGGGGAGCGGTCCCGGCGCCTGGACGCGGGTCCCGGGGCGGAGCCGGGCAGGGTCCCCGGGCCAGCCCCCGCTGCCTCCCCGCTGTCCCCTCCCCGACACGCCACGCCGGGAAACCGGGAGTTGCCGGCCCTAGCCCCAGGATCGCTGGAAGGGGCCGCCTGGCCGCTGGGGTGGGGAAATGGGGGCCTGGAGCGCACAGACACCCCGCGAAACTGTCAAGACAAGATCCCTGCTGGGCACCACGGTGTGATCTGGGCTGCAGGCTCATGTCTAGTTCCCTGCCCAAAGCGGGATCACACTGGGGTGGTCAGGGCTTTATCCAGCAAACCTCCAAGGATGGGTCCAGTATAACGTCTCCCTGCCCGCTGTCGTCCTGGAGAAAATGTTTCTCCTTATATCCACTCCAAATCTCTCCTGTCCCAGTTTTCACCGTCCCACCACGTGAGGAAGCTGGCTCCATCTCCATGACCACCTAGTGGGAAGGTTCCTCCTGCTTGTCCCCAGCCAAAACTGGCTCCAGGGTCAATAGCTTTTTCCCCAAACTCCACTTTCTCCCCATACAGGAGCTTGGGGGAAGTTGTCCCCACTGTGGTGTGCTGTGCCAGTGAGCTCATGTCTGTGTGCTCCAGGAGGGCAGGGAGTGAGAACATCCTACTGGAAACAGCTCAGGAGTTGGGGGACACTGGCTGTCACTGTCCCCGCAGGGCAGGCTAAGGGTTTGGAGCATTAAATCGTACAGAAACAGCTGTTTTGGTTTAAGTGCAGAAACTCAAACGTACATACAGCTCCCTCAGAGCTCTGTAATGTTAGATACTGAGGAGCTGAAAGACATCTGGCTCTGCAGGCAGGGAGAGATCCAAAAAACTAGTCCCCATAAAAACTTTCAGCCTTCTTTTGCATTCCTGGCATAGTTTTTCTGCTACGCATGTGGCATAGGCAGAGAAATGCAGGTTTTCTTGGCACTGAAGTGTGAGGACCTGCACCACTCCTCTGCGGCTTCCTATCAGCCAAGGTGATGGGGACAGGTTTGCTCACAGAGTGCCAGTGGCTGGTGGCACAGTTGGCATGCAAACACCAAAGCAGGAAAGCCTGGGTGTGATGTTCGTGGTGTAGCCTCCATCTATCCATCCATCCATCCATCCATCTGTTTTTCCTGGTTTTATCTTGCACCCACAGCAGTAACTCTGTGATCCAGCTGCAGGCAGACACGGTGACTCCGGTACCCTCCTGCCGCGGCTCTGGCTTCCACAGCGTCGCTGATGGAACCGGGGTGAAGGGCAGAGTCTGGGAAACTCTGCCTAAATGAGGCAAACCCGGCGCTTGCAGGATCAGGCCTGTGTAGGCTGTCAGGTTGATCACGTCAAAAAAGAGTGGATAAGTCTGGCTGGCCGCACACCCGCAGGAGTTTTGTGGGGTTTGGAAATGTGGCGAAGCACTTTCAAGCTCCTCGCTTGTTATTTCAACTGAAGCAGGGAATTCTGCCTTGGATTTTGTGGGCAGAGGAGATCTTGGTGAAAACACAACCCTAATATGTAAATAATTTTAAGACGAGGGCAGAGAGAGGCTGGTGGGGAGTCAGACACTCACACTAGTGGGGTGTCACTGCCTTTGCAGGATGCTTTTGCGGTGGTCCCAGGGGGTGGCAGGAGCAGAGGAGGGACCTTCCCCACATGTGGGGCACAGCCTGGACTGAAGCCCACCCTCCTGAGCCTGGGGTGTGCTCCCTGTCTGCTCTGCACACACACACACACACACACACACACACACACAGAGAGAGACACACACACACACACACAGACACACAGACACACACAGACACACACAGACACACACAGACACACGCGGGGCTCGGGGTGGAGATCACCTTCCTGATTCATTAATAAGTAAAGCTGGCACAGGGAGAAACAAAGTGTCTTCTCCACCCCTCAAACTGCTGAGAGAGGCGACAGGAGAGGCAGGGAGTTGTGTTTCCTCCACCTTTCGCTAGCTGCCGGATCACGTTCCCTTTGTCCCCCATTCCTCTTCCCCAGGGATAACAGAGACTGTTCTCCTTGCTCCCCGTGTTGCACATGTGTACACACACACACACACACACACACACACACACACACGTATGCCTGCCATGTGGGAATAGGCAAGGGACCAGTCCCCAGAATGACATCAGGAGCAAGGAAAGGGGAACATGTTACTATAGCAACCAGGATGCTCTGGGGTTTCGGGGAATTAGAGGCATCTGATGCTGATTTTCTGCCCTCTGTTCAAGCCTATGATGTGGTGGTGACCACATCGACTTGAAAAAGCCTCCACTGGTCTTTGCCCTGTTATCACCAGGGCATTCAGCCTGGAAATCTTCCTGAGAAGACTGTCACCAAATTCTGTCCCATGTTCTTCTTGGTGGATAATTGAGGTTCTTGTTAATAGATCCCTTGGGGCAGATTAGACTGAAAGGACATTGAATGACTGGTGTTTATATACGTATATGTATATGCCAGGTTTATTTTGGAACAATTTGGTTGCAATGGAAAGGAGGTGTGTACCTTGTTTTGGTTGTTATCTGTAGAAATATAGGAGTATAAAACTATAAAATTATCACTTAAGAAAATATATAAGGAAAAGAAAGAATTAGAAAGAAAGGATAAGGGCAGACAGCAGAAAGATGTCAGCACCCATGGATCCAGTGATGAGACTTGATTGTTGCAATTTAGATGTTCATTGGTCTGAGTCTTGATCCATTGGGGGTGGGGGAAGCCCCCAAATAATAGAGTCTAATGGGTTAATATACACTCAGGTTCAGGTGGGAAGGACCAGGTACCTCCCCTGAGAGGGGAGTTTTACACTGTCATGTAACACTGTGGATCACTGGTGGAAGCCCCAGAAATGAATCTGGGGGCACTTCGGGAGTCTTTGATGTTTATGACACCTAAGCCATGACAGCTGCCTCTCATGTCAGCCTGGGTTTGCCAGTGATGCCTTATCAGAAGGATGTGAATGTCCCTGTACCTCCCCCAGGGAGGAGTTTTACACCTGATCCAGTTGTGTAGAGGAGGACATTGGCATGATAAAAAAGCATTATCCCACCCCTGCAGGATCTGCTTCAACAATCTGGGGATAAGATAGAGGTAAACAGTTGTCTTTTGGGTGGGCAATTCTACTTAATCTGTAGGGGACAAAATTAACATTCTGGGGGTAAATATTGAGTTAGTCTGTAGGGAAGAGAATGAACAATTTAAGGTAAAAATGAGGTAATCAGTTAGTGGACAGGTAGGGAAAATTTTATGTGCAAACCTTTAGGCAATCTGTAAAGGGACAGTGAATATTTTGGGGGTAAAATCTGAGATTATCCATAGGGGACAGAATGAAAATTTGCAATAATCTAGAGGTAATCAGTGGGGGCTTTTTGGTGGCAAAGTGTAGGCAATCTACCAAATGCCTACAAAGGGAACGTTTGGGGGTAAATCTTGAGGCCCTGAATATTTTAAGGTAAACTGTGGTAATATATTGCAGACAGATAGGGAAAATTTGGGGGATAAAACTTGATGTAATCAATAGGGGATAATGAATATTTTTGATGGAAAATCTGAGGTAATATGTAAGGGAGAGAATGAACATTTGTGGGATAAGATAGAGATATTCTTTTGGTATTAATCTGTAGGGGACAGATTAATCTGTATTAATCTGTAGAGGACAAAATTAACTTTTTCGGGGTAAAACTTGAGGTGATCTGTAGGGGACTAAATCTTCATGACAGATCACTGCACAATATCGTCTTTTTAGCTTTAGAAACATTTATCTCGGAGAGCAGCAGGGCTGATCCATGTCCCAGACCACTTCCGTGCCTTTTAAGCGCTGGCAGCTCCATCTGCTGGGAGGAGAAAGAAGGAAAGGATGGAAAACAAATGCAGGGAGAGATCACAGAATCATCACGGAATTCCAGACTGGTTTAGATTGGAAGGGACCTTCAGGATCATCTCATTCCACCCCCCTGCCATGGGCCCTGACTCACAGAAGGAGACGATTCTTGACTGGATTAGAGGAGTGAATCAGCCCAGGGTGCAGAGAACAGCACATGATGAGCCAGCCAGGCTGTGGGAGTGAGAGCACAGCAGCTTCAAACTGACAGAGAGCAGGTTTAGATGAGATATTGGGAAGAAATTCTTCCCTGTGAGGGTGGGGAGGCCCTGGCACAGGTTGCCCAGAGAAGCTGTGGCTGCCCCATCCCTGGAAGTGTCCAAGGCCAGGTTGGATGGAGCTCTGAGCTAGGTTGCTACCTGGTCTAGTGGAAGGTACCCCTGCCCATGGCAGGGGCTGGAACAACGTGATCCTAAAGGTCCCGTCCACCCCAAACCAGTCGGGAATTCCATGATGATTCTGTGATCTCTCTCTCCTTTCCTTCTTTCTCCTCCCAGCAGATGGAGCTGCCAGCGCTTAAAAGGCACGGAAGTGGTTTGGGACATGGGTCAGCCCTGCTGCTCTCCGAGATAAATGTTTCTAAAGCTAAAAAGACGATATTGTGCAATGATCTGTCACGTAGATTTAGTCCCTTACAGATCATCTCAAGTTTTACCCCGAAAAGTTCGTTTTCTCATCTACAGATTAGCGCAGACGTTACAGCCAAAATAACCCTCTGATTACCTCTATCTTATCCACAAAATGTTCATTCTCTCCCCTACATATTACCTCAGATTTCCCCCTGACTCTGAGGGTAGGAAACCCCAAAGAATCCTATTTATTGGCAGAAGAAACTTTACAATTTTTCTTTTTTTTTTCTTTTTCCTAAAGGAAATTCCCCGTGGATCATAAACAATTATTAATAGTTTCCCCTTCTGCCTCCAAGAGGGAGAAGGTTGATCTCAGTGCCAGGGTGCAGGTGTATCACCCTGGAGTATGTGCACAGCCAGCCCAGGGCCCCCAGTTTTCCAGCTGAGTGCCTATCCATGACCTGTACCTGGCCTTCCCAAGGAAAGCACTCTTAGATGCTTTCATGGGAGCTCTAACGACTCCCTGGCTCTGGGCTGATATGGGAAAGGCAGCAGTGGGAAAATTCTTGTACCTTCCCACTTCCATTTGCAATCACTGTCCTTGGACTTTTGCCCTTGGACCTTGAGAGGGGGTTTTTTGTTTGTTTTTTGTTTGGTTGGTTTGAGTTTTGTTTTGGCTTTTTGTTTGTTTGGTTGGTTTTGTTTCGGTTTGGGGTTTTTGTTCGTTGTTGTTGTTTGTGTTTTAGTGATCCTGTGAAAAAAATAAACCCTACTATTCCCTCCTGTTGGGAAACCTCTCTCCGTGTAACTATCAGCGAGGTGTTCCACCCTGTCTGCCGCTGATGGGTCCGATGCCAAAGGCTGTAAAACAGCCAGACTTTTTAAACTCAGTGTTTTAAGCCCCGTTTTCAGAGCTCTGGGATGCTGCTGTTCCCCTCCCCATGCTCCCAGTGCCGCTCACTGACCCCTCACCTCTTTGCAAACTGGTTCCAGTTTCATACCCGCAGCCCTTCCTGGGAGCCGGTGCTGCCTTTGGTTTGGGGGCTTCTCTGCCAAGGAGCCGAGCTCACCTCATGCTTCCTGGCCTTGCAGGTTGGAGAGGGAAAGCCAGACCCTACATCTGCTTTTTCTGTTTCTCCTTCCCCATCTCTTTTTCAGACGAAACGAAAAAAAGCCCCTGCCTGCTCCCCTGCCTGCTCCCCTGCCTAACCTTTGTCTGCCCCCACAGTGCCTGTTCCTCTCTCAGCATCTCTGCTGAGCTCCCCCGGGGCTGTCCCGGACCCAACACCATGATGCACAGCCCTGGTACATCAGCTTTCAAGGGGAAGGTGTTGCCATCGAAGAAGAAAAAGCAAATTTCCCACAAAGAGGGCAGGAAGCCCAAACAGTGGCCCTGGTGACAGCACCCAGGGACTCGGAGAGGTGACAGCCAGCAAACAGCACGGAAAGGGCTGCCCATAAACCAGCAGCGTTTGCCACCCTCTGCTCAGCACCTGAGGAAGGAGCTGCTGCTCTCTATGGAGAACTGATACTTGCCTGGGTTTTATCCAGTGTCTGCGGCGACAGCTGCTGTCTTGTGTTTGCTTTCCTACCCCAGCAAATCCCATGCTTTGAGCTCCCCTGAGAGATTTTCAGTGGATCTTTCCCCCCACCCTCCCAGCAGGCATACTCAAAATGAGAGGACATAATGAGGGTGGGAGCTCGGTGGGATACTCAGCCTGAGCTGCCTCCTGCAGCCCACCCCCGCAACATGCGCAGGATTTTCAAGTGACCCTGCTCCACATTTTCTGTTCCTTTTTCAATTCTGCTTCTCTAAAACTGCTGAGGGCAAAATAAAGAAGTTGGTTTGTTTTTAATCACAGCAAACGCTTTCCGAACCTGCAGCGCAAAAGTCTCACTTTGACATGATGGGAGCAGCTGAGCCAGGGGGATGTCTGTCGGGAAGAGAGGCTGGCAAACCTTGAAGTAGTGATACCAGTAGAAAAGGCCTCTGATGTCCCAGCAAGGCCAGTCTGCTGCTCTCCCAGGCGAGCTGGAAGCCTTGTGCTTTCTGGATTGGCTTTTGAAGTCTCTGTCACAGAGAAAAAAGGCCAGTGGGAAGAGAGGGGGGATCACACACAGGCTGCAAATGTGTTTGTGACAGTGTCATTGGCTTTGGAGCAGCACTGCAGCAAAAAAAATGCCATCAGGTGCCTGTGAGCATCTTAGTAAGGTCAGCAGCATCCCCCCAGCTGGGTAAATCCTTGTGTCCCTGCTCTCTACAAACATGGAAAATTCCCCATCTGAGCACCCCACTCTCCCAACACACCATTCAAGGAAGAGAACTCCATTTAGGATCAACCAAGTAAAGCTCTTTTTCTTTTTGACCAGCCAGTGTATGATGAGAAAACCCCAGCAAAAAGGAGCTGATTGTGCTAAATGGCACCAGTGACCTACTCTGAGCCACAGTGGGGGAGAAAATGTCTGCAAAATCATGACTCGCCCCACTCTCTCCCCTCCAAATAGAAGGAAGTGAGAACCACCTTTAGAGGGAAGTTCTCAGCACCCAGAAAACCCTAAGGGTGACTCATGTTTTCGGGTGCCCAGTGTGTGCTGAACTATTCAGCCTGGTGCCCGCTGGGTTTTACTCCTGAAGTGCCATCTGGGGCCACAGGCACACACCCAAGTGTGGTCCCTGCTGCAGGGTGTCCTCTTCTGCTTCTCACCCACAACACCATGAGATGGTCTTAAGAGCATGAATATAAATTCTGGCAACAGTGACTTATTAATATTTTAGCCAAACCCTTGGTGTCAGGATATTTGCAAGACAGTGTGGTTTTATCAAAGTATTCCCAAATGCTGATGAAACCTTTAAGAAGCCTTAGGTTGGAAGGGGGGTCCTCATTCTAAATGCTCTCATCAGTGAGATTTATTGATTAAGCTTATTTCCTTGTCCTAATGTGTTATTTGTATTTCATCTTTTCTGTTGCCCTGCCTTTTCATGGCTTGCCTAAACCCACCTGAGGCAGGGAAGAGAAGAAACCATCCTGTGCTCTCTTTCTGTCCCCGACATGTGTTCCCTCTCCCTCCCTTTGTGTCACCTGCAGCAAAAAAGCTTGAAGTCTTCTTTTATTGCCTTTCCTTTGCAGGGGGAGCTTCTAGTTGGATCCCCCTGATACAGCTGGGTCAGGAGCTGATTAGGTCTACTCAGGATCTACTAGGCAGGGAAGTAGCAGGAGCACATGGCCAGCAGATATGTATTCAGCACCAGATATGCTTCCACTCTGAACACCACTGAGGAGATGCAGAAACCTGATTTGGCACTGTCCAGACAGACATATGTTCATCCTATCCTGAAACACCTTTCAGGACTGAGATTCCCCAGCCACTGCCCGAAGGATCCACTCTTGCATGTGAATGCTGCTAGTTTGCTTGACTGCCAGGTTGGGCTTTTTGGGGGGGATGTTTTAATTCTGCCTATGGCTCAGCCCCTGTTTGCAGAAGGGCAGGTAGTGGATTCTGACTATCCCCTGGTAGTCATGCTGTAGCCCTGTGGGTCTGCTTACAAAGGGAAGATAACATCTGGCTTGGTGATAACCAAATCCTTGTTACTTTACACAGAATAAGGGCACCTTTGAAGCCTTGCTCATAACCCCCCAGAGAGGGGCTTTTCCAATGAAGAGTCTGAAAAAAAAGCACCAGCACAGATAAAGAACAGAGAACCAATATCTGCCCAGAAGCCTGGGGACTTCACTGAGATATCCATAGGGGCAGCCAAGCCCTGCAGCTGGACTTCTGGAAGATCCACCTCTAGGAAATGGCACTACTGCATCCTGGCAGCCTGTAGGGATGAGATATGCTTCTACACCTTGGGTGCTCTGGTCGTGGCAGGTGTCATTGGAAGGGTGTGTTGTGGAATGAGAGATGGTATGTGACATAGGGCAGGACACTCCTGGTATAAAACCCATAGGTCTCAGGGAGAGAGAAGGACCAGATCCACCAAGGAGATCCTCTGGGGATTTGTGGGGACACCTGTAGGAGGAACCACCACTGCCAGCAGGGAGGCTGACACTGGAACAGCTGTTCAGAGCAAGCTGGGGAAACACTTTTACTAGAAATCACTATAAATTCCTCATATCTTCTGATGACCCCAGGCAGCAATGGGAAAACCAAATTAGAGCAAAACCTGTTTACTTTCTAAGCTTCCCGGTGAAATAGGAACAGCTCAAACCTGATAATCCTCATTTTTATGGAAAAGGAACCAACCAGTTTTCAAATCTCTCAGGGTTTATTAACTCTCATTTGCAGGTCTGTTAGCAAGAACAGAACATGGCTCTGAACCTTGTCCCACTAAAGGAGCACAGAGAGAGATCAGCTGCAGCTGAACATGACAATTACAACCTGAGGGGAAGCAGCTGTTGAATAAGTTTTAAAAGGCAGATGCACTGTGGCCTAGTGAAGGGAGTTGGTAAGGTTTTTTTTCTTATTTTTCCCACTAATGGGTTAGTGGTGAGTGCCTGAGATGTCTTAGGTCAGTTTTTCTCCCTGTCCTTCCACAAGTGGTGGATGTGACCCTGGGTGTTAAGCCAGGAATGACATTTGCTGCTCTTTACAGAGTGGTTTCTTGGTTTTTCTTTTTATCTCTTTTCCATAGGCTCAGCCAGGCTTTTGTTCTGCTGCTGGCTGGGCCGCAGTGCCCAAGGTTGGGAGCTAACTCCTACGCCTCTCTGCCCTCCCCTGGGGAAGGATAAGAGAGGTTTTGTTTCTCCTCTGATGTCCACCATGACAAACAAAGCTCAGCAGAATGGTGAGTTTTGCTGCAGCTCTTTCTGGCTGTAGCTGAGCTGGTGTGGGTACATGATGCTGACTTTCTCAGGCTGAGATTTACAAATAGAGGGTTAAAATAACCTTTTATTGAACTAGTTTGTTTCTGGGAAAAGGTGAAGAGCAAGTGTCAAAGACACATGTTAGGTGATAATCATAGAAACTGTGATTGCCACAGAAAACCAGGCTGTGAGCTGCCAATACTTCATTAGTCCCAGCACCTCTTTTGGCCTGTGTTTGCTGTTTTGAAGAGATGGTCCAATGTCTCCTCAGCTGCTGTTGGGTGAACTGTGGGAAGGACACAGAAGGGGGGGTTGCCAGCAGGGAAAGGTGCTGCTGAATCCTCTTGTGAAATCCAACGGTGCTGAGCTGCAGCTGTTTGCCCTCCTCCTGCTGTACTCCAGGTGTGGGGTTTTTGGTTATTTTTCCTGATATGAAACCTGCTGCTTCTCTATGAAATTGGAAGGTGAAGAAACACTAGAAGAGGCTCAGGAAGTTTGAAAAGGGATCCCTGTCAGATGTGGAATAAGCAAGGGATCAACACTACACTGGACAACTTGCTCCCAACCATTTAAATCCCAGACTTAGCTGGGACAATGGGAGAGGGAGATTGAGTCTCTGACTGTATTTTTAGCCTTTTGTAGAAGGGCACAGGGCAGCTATTCAGATGCCCATGACTCTGGGCGTGGGTTGTGTGCTACTGGTAAAATGATGAAAGACCTTGTGGTGGAAGTCACAATAGCTGAACTCTGCCACTTCCCCCCTCTGTGTGGCCTTGTGACTTTGATAAATCCCAACCCATGCCAATTTTGGCCAGGGTTAGCTGCTATTGGAAGCTTCATTGAAATCCACAGCCTGACTTAAATGTCCTAGGCTGTGAGTGCACAGCTGAGGCGAGATCACGTGTGAGGAGGTGCTGCCTGATGCCTCCAGAGTTTGGGACCCGAAAAAAGGATTGTAAAACTTTCAACAGTGCAGAATCCAGTGAGCAGGAAAGCAGTGATCCCTGCCTGACTTCTGGGCCTGTTTATTACAATATTGGACTGTATGAGCTCCCTGATCTATTCCCTCCCTCTTCCCTATGCACCAGCTATTTGCTCATCCAAATTTCTGAGGATAGCTTACTTGAGCTTTTATTTCCAGTCCAAACTCTTTTGTACCTTCTTCCCCAAATAATATTCCCTTCAATGCCTTCACTTTGGATAATGAAGGAAGAGAAAGAACATATTTCAACAGTCGAGGAAATTGTGTGAAGAAATTCTAGGGGGTGGGTGTTTTCTCAGCCTGGTTCCTTACAGGAACCCTTGTAGCTGTTCCCTGCCAACTCTTATTTTTCCTGCTAAGTCCTGCTTTGTGCTTTTCCTTAAAGCTGTAGCTCCCCGAGTCCCGTGATTATCTAATCTCTTCTGTGTGAGCTGAAATGAGTCACAGCAGATGGAAAAGACTGGATGGCAATACCCTCCACTGCTGAAAAAACCCTCAGAACTTCTGAGTGTAATCCCTGAAAACCCGCAAAGTAGAGAGCAAATAAAAGGAACTGAGCTCTGCATTTTGTAAAGGCATTTTGGTTTTGGCAGGAAAGTTTTGCCCGTTTCTGGCTGGCAATGCTGAAAGGTGGTGTTTGGAGCTACCAGCCCTGTGCTGAAAGCTGAGGCCAGAGGCGATGGGCAGGCACAGGAGGAGGAGGCTATTTTCCACTCTACACCAAAAGCTACAGTGAAAGAGACCCTACACATATAGGGTCCCCCCCATGCACTTGCCACCCCCATCTGGGTCCAGGGCAGGGCCTGGCTGTGCTGTTTGGTATTGGCTTTGGAAAATACCTGCACTGCTTGGCACCCTGGGTAGAGGTGAAGCCCTAAACACATCTTCTGGAAAGTGTCTCTTCTGGGGGATAGATGAGCTGCAAAGACCTGGCTGCTCTAGGAAATGGTGGTGAGCTTCAATGCAATGGCACGATGTGACTGAGGGGGGGAGAGCAGGAATAGCTCAGGGCACTCTTCTGTTTGCTCCATTATTTACTGCAGCAATCCTAAGAAGCATCAAGCCTGCTCCTCTTATTGGAGAGAATCTCAGCTCCCAGTAAGGAGCCCAAATCATATGCTTAGGATGTTTATGTACAAGTCAGGAACCAAAAGAGGTACTGGCTCCTAGGGGCAGCTGGGGAGCTGCTTCTCTGCTGTAGCATGAATGGGAACCAAAAGTGTCCTAAAATCCTCTTTTCTTGGTCCGAGTCTATTTTAATTTTTTTTTTTATTTCTGAAGTATATTTTAAAATCCGTTATTAATTTTCCTTTATTTTCTTCCTGGATAACCTAGATGTATATTTCTAAATTATTTTTTTTTTGGGGGGGGGTAGGATAAAGTAAGATTTACAGGAAAACATTACTCTCTATTGATAAATACAAAGCAGTTTCTTCTCCAAAGAGTGTTGCAGAGGTTTGTCTGACTGCTTTCTTACTGCTTACAACCCTGAAAAGATGACACAATGGGAGCAGGAATGGGGTTGTGCATCTTTGTGCATGTCCTTTTAAAGCACGGATGAGGTGGTACTGCATTGTTGATTCCCCTCTACTTAGAGAAATCTTCTGCTTTTCTGTTGTTTAAGTCTTGCTAGCACTGGTCAGAAATCCTGGTTCACGAGGGCAAAGCATTTATGGCTGCTGACTCTCCTTATGTTGATCTACTTGGTTTGAAGTAACAGTTGCCTTGGAATATGGTTTGCCTTGGCATAGGACTTTAATCCCAGTAAATGCTGAGAAAACCTTGAAACAAAATGCAGCTTGTAACTAAAATGTAAAACTTGTGACAGCTGACAAAGGAAATACTGAAATGAGAATTAGCTGCAGTGATTGGAGGCTTTATGTTATGCTTTGCTTGGAAAATCCAGTGCACTTGATGTGACCCCTTTGGATAATTGAGTTGTGGCTGAGCCGAACGTGGGAAGGAGGGTGGCCTGTGACCATGCCAGTGTTAATTGAGAGCTTGCTGTAGTGGGGCTGCCAAAAGGGGAAGGTCCTCAGTGCTTTCGCCCCACGCTGCCATAAGCACTCAGAGAGAGAACTGGATCCAGGCAGAAAACTGCCCTGGGAGAGGAATGGGTCATTCCTAAAGCCAGACCAGTCACTGGGCTGGGCAGTGTGGGGCTGTTTGTGCTGATGTGAGGGGCTGAGAGGCTGGACAAGTGCAGGATCATAGAACCACAAGATGGTTTGAATTGGAAGAGACCTTTAGGGTCACGTTGCTCCAGCCTCTGCTATGGGCTGGGACACCTTCCACTAGCCCAGGTTGCTTCAAGCCCTGTCCAACCTGGCCTTGGACACTTCCAGGGATGGGGCAGCCACAGCTTCTCTGGGTAACCTGTACCAGGGCCTCCCCACCCTCACAGGGAAGAATTTTTTCCCAATATCACATCTAAACCTGCTCTCTGTCAGTTTGAAGCTGCTGTGCTCTCACTCCCACAGCCTGACTGGCTCATCATGTGCTGCTCTCTACACCCCGGGCTGATTCTGTGCCCTAATCCAGTCAAGAATCATCTGCTTCTATGGGTCAGGGTTCTCTTGCTGTGTGCCAGGAGGAGGGGGACATGTCCCACCTGCCCTGTCCACTATCAGTGTCAGCAAGCTGCAGCTCTGCCCTTGGATGCAGTTTGTGCAGCATTGCCTTCCTGTCTGGAAAATGCTCTGCTTTCTGCTTTGGGAAGTATGTCAGAGCAGGAGCTTTTTCCCTGCAGCCTGTTATGGTGAGGAAGGGGGTGTGTAGTGGGGTGTCCGTTTCTACTCCAGTGGGACCTGCAAGCAAAATCATTTGCTGAATCACAGGGAGGCTGCTGTTGCTTGGGCTGGAATGAAGTTCAAACATGTGGCTCTTCACGAGGCTGCCAGGCTGTAATTTGTGGCTGGCTTTGCTGCAGTCTGAGTGGAAATGCAAAATAGCCTGAAAGCCAAGCTGCTGTGGAAAATGCCTCTTTTTATTTATTTCACTTGTTTTTTGGTTTGTTTTTTTTTTTTTTCTTTTGCAATAAGAGCACTTCTCCCGCAGAGCTGGCTGTGGCTGCAAAACCAGAGCCTGCAGGGGCCTCTGGCTGGCCTCCAGGGATTGCCAAACAGGGATTCCTCACGTGCCCCACTTATGCAAAGCACAGAATTGAGTGCCAGGAGGACGAGGTGACGTGGAAGGAATTTGTGTGCTGTAGGCATGACAAAACTGAGCACCAAACCCAGCTTTCTGGAGCCAGCTGGGCTCTGGTGCCAGCCCGGCCCAACTGGTTGGTAGGAGAGGCAGCGGTCCTGGACACCAGCCCCTGGAAAATGAGTCATGCATTTTGCTGCAGGAAAGTCCCTCACTTGGCTGCAGCTTTCCAGGCTCTTCCTACTCAGTTTTTCTATGCAGAGTATGCTCCTCCCAGAAAATAGGGCTAAAAATCAAGTTTAGGCTGGGAAGGCCCCCTTCTCTCCCAGCCACGGCCAAGTGATTCAGCTGTACATCACTACTGACAAGCCATGCCTGAGAATCCTCATCTGACACCTTATCTGGGAGGTTTATCCTCAGGAAAAACCCCAAATCTGAGCAGAAGCCCACCAAAAGCAGGAAGTGGAGGCAGACAGCAGGCCACTGCAGGTCACACCCTCAGTGTGAGGTCTCAGCTCATGTCTGTGAGCTGAACCTGATCTCAATAGTCTGAGGATACCCTTTGGAGTTTTCTACTCTTCCAGACAGTCCTGCTGTCCATGGCAGGCAGCCTGTGCTTGAACTCTTGATGCTGTTTTATTTTTTTTAATCCCATTTTTAAGTGGGAAAACTAGCAGGTGTTGTGGCTAAACCAGGGAAGCTATGTCATTGTGACAATTTGTCATTGTCAAATATTACATGCTGTGTACTTGAGAGGAAAAAGAAGGCCTCAAATCAATGGGAATTAGCGAAGCTCCAGGAAAACCTGGGCTAATCTGAAATGATAACAGATTGGAGGTAGCACCTGCTAGCTCGAAGCTAGTCCTTCCTTACTCCTGTCCTTCAGTTCCCACATGTAAAACACCCTGCCTGCTGAAATAGCTGTCCTGTTCCAGACAGTCTTACTTAACCTCCCTTTTATATATTCTTCACAAAGCTCTTTTTTTGTGTGTGTGGCTGACTGCTTGTTAGAAAGCCAGGGTGCCTCGTCAACACTTTATGTGCACTCCTGAGATAAGAGCAGCATGCTGAGCCCTGCCCAGGCAAAGTGCCTTTAGCACCAGAGTAAAGGTTGCTTGTTTAGTCTGGCCAAAGTTGCTGCTGGGGGAGGCTTTCTGCCTGGTTGATTCAGTGTGAGTGTACCTGGCTCCAGTTTGGGAATTACCTAAGAACCTGGCTCCAGATGGTGGTGATAGCCGAGGCTCTGGAGGCTCCAAATGAAGCCGTGCTGATCTGCAAAGGGGCAAAGGCCCTGTGTAAGCATCAAGCTCTCCTGCTGTGGTTTGCGAAGAAGACATTGATAACAGGGGCTTCTTAGTTTGAATTTTAAAAGTTCTTTGTTAGAAAAGGAGAAATGTGCATTACCCTGTTTAGTATAGCCTGGCAAAGTGAAACAGAACAGATCCATTTCCTCCTAACCTTTACAGTGCATATAAACCTTAAATATTATCAAGAAGTCTAGTCCTTGGAAAATGAACACGCAGGTAGGGACCTAACAAGGAAATACCGTGTCTGCCCTTAAATGAAGGACAATATCTTGGATATCCCCATGAAATGGGCAGGATAAGTCTGGCAGATGGCAAGCACTTTAGATGTGATGAGTCTGTGTGTGTTGTGGTGATGCTGCAGGGGATACCCAAGTGGAGCTCTCCAGGCTGTGAGAAGCATTATCAAGGACCCTTCCTCCAGCTACAGCAAGCCTTAAATGTGGGTTTAGAAGAGAAGGGGAGCTGGTCTGGCAGCTCTGCACAGTCCTGGGGAGCCCACGAGGGCCCAGCTCAGGCCTTTAGCTGAGCTGGTTTGGTTTGTTGATCCAGTCAGGAAAACGCTGCATTTTTTTTTTTCCTGGGTTAGTTTGTTGTTCCAGTTGCTGAATCAGTGCAAGGGAGATGGCAAGTCAGTTCAGGCTGTCGTTCTTAATTGCTGTTCATTTGGACCACAGGGATACCTGCCTGCCCTGTGACAATGGGGAGCTGGATTCTGCCCTGCATAGCAAGGAAAAATCAGCACCCCCCTTGCCTCCTAACCCCAGGCAGTGAGGTGGGAAGCCTGTAAGTGGGAAGCACTGCTGGAGCACATGTCCAACCATGTCCAGCGTGATGTTTGGTTGTGTAGAGACTTTGATTGGTACCTGAAGAGGGCCACGGGGAAGCCAAAGAGAGAGAGACTGCATTAGGAACTGTAGTGGTAGGACACGGAGTAATTGCTACAAATTGAAAGAGGATAAATTTAGGGTGGGTATTGGGAAGAATTCGTTGCTGTGACCATAGTTAGACACTCCCAGGTTGCCCAGGGAGGTTGTGGATGCTGCAACCCCGGCAGCGTTCAAAGCCAGGCTGGATAATGCCTTGAGCCACCTGGTCTAGTGGGAGACATCCCTGCCCGTGGCAGGGGGGCTGGAGTGAGATGAGTTTTCAGGTCCATTTCAACCCTTTAACTCTCTCATTCCATGTTGGTGTGCGCCTCCATCAGACCCCGCCAGCCCCCTCTGGGGGCTCTACTGCCCGTGGAGGCAAAAGGCGCCTTTTTTCGGCTGTGAGGGCTTTTTTATTCGCAGACAGTGCCGTTTCAAGCGGCGGGGACTCCGGGGAGGGGCGGCTCCGGCGCTCCCCTCAGCCCCTCCCGGCGCCATTTCGCGCCCTCACGCGCCCCCCCTCCCCGCCATTGCGCGGGGGGCGGGGCGCCGCGCGCGCGTGCGCCCCCCGCCTCATAAGGGCGGTGGCGGGGCGGTGCCGGCGGCGCCGCATTGCAGACGGGCACGGAACGGGATCATGGCGCGGCTGCTGCTCCCAGCCTCCTGCGGGCTCCTCGGTCGCTGCCGGTGAGCCTGCTCCACCTCCCCGGCCCTTCCCCACCGCGCCCGGGGAGAGCTGCCCTCAGCGCCCGCGTGCCCGGGATGGGGAGTGGAGTGGTGGCGGGTGGAGGAGGGAGGCCGGTCCTAACGCTGTTTGTGTTCCCACAGCAGGACCGGATCCCAGAGAGAGGAGGCGGCGGCCATGGGGTGGTTTCGAGGGTGCCTTCGGGGTGATTGTGGTGGAAGGGCCGTGTTTGGGGCGGCGGCGGGGGAATCGCCCAAAAATAGCGCCAGGGAGAAGGGGGGTCGGGGTGGTCCCGGTGAGGAACCGGCCTTTCCCGGTGCTGGTATGGAAATGACTTCCTGATCCTGCGCATCCACATCCGACACGGATCGGGCGTCTCAGGCACCGTGTTGGTGGGGACTGCTTCTTCTGCCAGCAGCGCTGTTTATCTTCGTCATTTCAGGGAGAGATGGCTGCTAATCCTCTTGCAGATGGCGAGAGGTAGCCTTTGCTGTAGTGTGTTTTCATTACTCCAGATGGAAAATTCCACTAATTTTGCTGCTCGCTGTCTCGTTACCTGTTGTCGCAGCAGTGGAAGTGCTGGGGGGAATAGCTGTTATTCTCCTTTTAGCACTAGGACTGGAGGTTAGAACAAGCAGCCCTTGTGTTTCGTACACCGCAGAGGCTTGACAGAAGCGATGTGTAGTCTGACAGGAGTGGTAATACACCTTTGGGTTGTGGCACGGAATAGCTAGAACCCCCAAAATCGAAGGACTCGTACAGTGATGTGCACAATTACTCAGAGAATTTTCTTCTAATTGGGACTACTGTAATCCTAGAGCTTATTTGCTTACAAGTTTAACCTGCAGCATTTCACAAGTCAACTAAAAAAAAAAAAAAAGCCTGACCAGCTGTTTAAAGGCCACAGGAATAACCACCTGGCAGAGGACAGCAGCTAATGCCTATGAAATCTTTCATGATTATACATTAGTCTTGTGCTTTATTGTAGTTTTTATGTCATAGAATGGCCTGGGTTGGAAGGGACCTTAAAGGTCATCTATTTCCAACCCCCCTGCCATGTACAGGGACACCTTCCCCTAGATAGACTGATAATATTTAATATGCTGATATGACAGTGTAATGGAGAACCTCAGACTTTTCAGGCTGGAAGCAAGAAAGCAAATATCAGCTTTCACTCTGCATATTTATCTGTGTTAATGGTGTCTTTTGAGTCTGCTTTGCACTGAGTTAGCTGCCATCAGTTACCACTCCTACTGGGACCGTTTCCAAATCGCTAAAATCATTGCAGCTTCTTGTGCTTTAAAAGTGAAAAGGATTCACCTTGAAGTATCCACCAGCTTTCCCACTAGTGTATTTAGGGAAATTGTAATGAGAAACCAGTTCAGCAACAAGACTTCACTTGGCCTACCTGTTAAAGGCATGGTATGCAACTGAGTGTGGCAGGAGACTCGTCGGGCCTGTTTTTCTTTAGGAAGTCCCTGTTTTAACACAAATAAACACCTGTCTTTTCTCCACCAAGGTTCTGTTACGAATACTAATTGACTCTCTTACTGTGCAGATTTTTCTGAAGATCTTGCTGTGACAACCTGAAACACCGTTTTCGTCTCCTGAGCTGGTTAATTATCTGTGTAAAAATTCAGCCACCCTTGGCGTATCTTAATGGAGTCACTTGGCTGGCTTACAGGCCATGAGGGTTTTTGGTTGACCTACTTACAGGGCTTCTGTGCATCTTCCCTTTAAGGGATGCACAAAGGAATTAAAGCAGGGTGGACAGGTCCTGGCATCTCTGGACCACTGATGCACACTCTGATTATTGCTTGTCTTTGAGGCCAGGAAAGGAGGACGGCTGGGCGTGCTGTTAAAACAGCAGTCAGTTTCTCTTTAGCTGATTTTTTTTCCCTCCCCCCCTTCTTTCTAAAATGAAAGTTAAGCTGGTAGTGGAAAATACAAACTTTGAGGATGTGATTATTTTACACCCCTTCCCAAAATAGTAGACTTAAACCTTGGAAGGAGGGAAGATTCAAGTTAACATATAATTCCTCCAGCAAACGCTGGTCAGAACATCTGGTGACAGGAAATTTGAAGGCTAAGTTAGCCTGGCTTGAATTTTCTGGAGGATGTGGATAAAGCAGATAATGGGACTGTGTTCTGTGGTTTGCAGGCTGGTTATGAGTGTGGTTCCTAACAATAAATGCCAGGCTGGTGCAGCCCACTGCTTTAGGTTAAATTAGGAAAAGAGTGGAAGGTGTCTTGTCCCAGCCATGGTGTGGGTGCAGTCCCAGGGCAGTGCCCGTCCCTGTGCTGTCATCGCTGAGGGACCTCCAGGGCTGTGTCCAGTTCTGCGTCCTCACCCCAGTGAGGCACTGAGGGGCTGGAACGTGTCCAGGGAAGGGAACGGAGCTGGGGAAGGGGCTGGAGCACCAGGAGCAGCTGAGGGAGCTGGGGGGGCTCAGCCTGGAGAAAAGGAGGCTCAGGGGGGACCTTCTGGCTCTGCAAGTCCCTGATGGGAGAGGGGAGCCAGGAGGGGGTTGGACTCTGCTCCCAGGGAACAGGGGACAGGACTAGGGGAAACAGCCTCAAGCTGTGCCAGGGAAGGGTCAGGTTGGATATCAGGAAGAATTTCTTGCTGGAAAGGGTGGTCAGGCCTTGGCAGGGGCTGCTCAGGGAGGTGGTGGAGTCCCCATCCCTGGAGGTGTCCAAGGAATGACTGGATGTGTCACTCAGTGCTCTGGGCTGGGTGACAAGGTGGGGATCAGTCACAGGATGGACTCAATCTTGGAGGGCTTTTCCAGCCTAAATGATTCTGTGATTATATAGAAATGAAGGCCCTGTTTGTTGGAGGAATAACGGGGTCTGAGGCACCTCACAGCCGTCACAACGCAGCGGCGCTTTGATAGCGCCCCAGTCATGTGCCCTGTGTAAACCTGCCCTTGCACAATCCCTGCCGTGTGTGCCGAGGTCTATAAATAGAAAGAGTGGCTCTCGGTTGTGTCTGGAGGAGCTGAGCAGGCCGTTCTTCCTGCTCAGTCACGCCTGGCGAATGCACCATCACATCCGCAGAGCTGCCCGAGCCCAGTGCGGGCTTTTTGCACTCGGGTTGTGCTGCTTCCACACACCACCGAGGAGCTGTTCTGGGAGCCCCCGAGCGCCCAGAGGATGGAGAGGGTGGAGCAAGAGAGGGGGGGCTTGTCAGCAAAACTCATTGTGTCACCTGATGCGGCTGAGGCTCTCCAGGAGGTTGGACTGTGCTATTTCAGGAAAGGTTTTTCTGGTAGAAAATGCAGGAAGGTTTTTATTTTGTGCCTGTGGGGGAAGCAGGGCCAGTTGCTGCTGCCTGCCCCTGGATTTTTGTTTCAGTATCTCACGTAGATATGATTCTTCAAAGTAGGTTGGGGCAACGCCTTAGAACTGTATGACATAAAAAGGGATTGTTTGTTTTTTCTTTACTCTTTCAGTTTCTATTTTACTTTTTTTAATGTAGCAGCTTTCCCCCCCCCCCCCCAGTTAATTTGCTGCTATTAAGATATCAGAGTTCCTGTTGCAATTTAAAAGGGCTGCCTCTGTGGTCTTTGAAGTGTGTGTATTTTAGGGCAGTGCTTCTCTGTATTTGGTTGTGGGACAGTGTTTGGTTTCAGATGTCAGATAGCAGATTTCCCCACTCTTTGTGGTGTGGATATATTTGCCTGGTGAAAGGGGGATGTTAAGTACAGGAATTCTGCAGAGACTCACACAAAATCTGTCCCATCCTCCTCCCCCAAAAAACCCTCTCAAAACAAAACCAGAAATAATGGACATGGACAATAAGTATGTCCAACATGTTGTGGTGTATTTCTACAGGCATCTGCAGGGAAAAATGCTTCTCATAACTTTTTGGGAGTATCTTAATGTATTGTATGGGACCACTGTCTCCTACTGACTGACTACCAGATGCCCTTGAACATCCAGTTATCTCTTGTAGATTCTGTCATAGAAGAATCTCAGGCAGAAGCCAGGGCCTGCTTGACAGTGACCTCTGACCTGTCTGGAAATTATTCCCTTGCAACCTTTGCAGTAACTGGGACAATTTATTGGGACAGCAGAGGTGATTTTACTGTCTCAGCTCACCCAGTTCTCTGCTGTCTTTATTGTGATTTCTTGTACATACACGAACTGCTCCTCTTGCCTACTTGTCTGCTGGTGAGGGAAGCGAGGGAGCACCTGAGGCAGAGGCATGTGCCAAAATGAGAACCTGTTCCCCACTTTGGGGAAGAGCCTGGTTGTGGTTGTTAACTCATTTCTTCTGAATCACAATGGTTAGAAATGTTTCGTGCTTGGTTTTTCATCAGTAGATGTGGAACAGGAAGACTCTGAATTTTAACTGGAATGCTAATAACAGCCAACCAGATTTCATCTAATTTTTCTGTCAATTGCCTATAATCTCTCAAATATTGTGGTCACTTTACTGCCTCATTAATCCAGAGGGTAGTAGCCCTCTGGCAAGAGTCACTGGTGTGTGATGTGTTTACAGCTTTTGAAGTTTTACTCATTAACTGACCAGAGAGGCTGTGGAGTATTGAGCCCTTCAAATAACTTCAGATTGAGGTCACTCTTTGACTTGTAGACACTTTGTAAGACTTGGTGGTGAGAAGTTGATCCCTCTCGACTTCTTTAACTTAAAAACACTTGGCTTTTGCAGTTCTCAAAAGAAGTGGGGAAAAGTCACTAACAGAGCACAGAGTGGCAGAGACTGATAGATTCACTTGGTCTGTGAGTGTTTCTGGGAGATAAGGAATGACCTTTTTTGTTTTAACATTACTAAGCGAGAAACCTTGGAAAAAACATCCCCTGCTGATGAATATGTTAATGTACTTGGACAAGTTAGACTGTTAAGGCATAAGAGTTGACAGCACCCCAAATTGCCTTCCACATTTGACTTCAACCCTTTGAGGTGAAGAGCAGCTCAGTGCTTTCCTGTTTTGGGTCTCCCCCCCCAATTTACAGGTTAATTCTTCTGTAACCATGTTGCTCACTGCAGGGGTTTTCTAACAGTTTGGTTTGGAGGAGGCTGAAGCCTTCCAGTTGAATTTCTTTGTGTCCTGGGTGATAGTTTTCTGGTTCATCCTTTGGCTCTTTAGCGAATCTGGTCTGGCCCATTCAAATCCCTGTTCATAGAAACTTGTATAAGGTGTTAACTTTCAAGCACAATCATGGAAGTTTGATTAGTAGCTTCAGTACAGCTTTGGATGGGATTTCTTAGGATGCTTTTTTGAGAATCTCAGGGAAAAAATTCAGGCTGGCTCTCCTTGGAAGATGAGTAATACAAATGCCTGAGGGAATGGAAGGTTTTTCTCAAGACAGGTAATTACATATTGATTTTCCTGTAGCTGTCCTTGCAGGATGGTAATCCAGACATTACAGCCATTGTAAGACATTTTAGGTTCCTCTTTCCTGGAGAGGAATGATGAACTGAGCTGTGCTTCCACATGCATGGCTCTGTAGGCTTTCCAAGGAGAAAAGGTGGTATTTTCTGAGGAGGCTCTCACCTCTGCTGCCCTAAGCCTGTCTGTATGTTCATGTTTCCAATCCAGGTGTGGAGGAAGGAGGTGAACGTTAGCATTTGCTGCTTTGGAGAAGTGAAACAATGCACAGTTGCTGAAGTAAATAGGATAGAACCACTGTGGGAGGGAGTTGCAGGTTTCCCTTTATCTTCACGGCCTTTAAACTGGTTTTTTTGTGGATTCCTGGCAACTGTCACTGGCAGGACTGTGTTCCTGGTGTTTTGACAGTGTTGGGGTGCTGACCTGGACCTCAAATCATATGATTCTCCTTCCTTTTCTGCTGTTACCCTTCTTCCCGTGGAGTATTTTGATTGTGTTGTTGGGCTTCAGGCTTTCTGGGGCAATGCTTGTTCTAGGAGAGGATTTCTGTTGTCTGTTAGACACGAACATCACAGAGGTGAGAGGGGGTATAGATCTTTTTTTCTCCTCCATTTTCTTGCACTGCATAATTTAGGAAAAACTTGGTAGAGCAAAGGCCGTTTTTTGTTAAATTAAAGAAGCCATATCTCTGAAGCTGTTCAAGGAGGGAGGAACCAGTGAAGAGGATGACTAAGGAAAGACCCTGGCCTTCACAGATAAACTTGTTCAGTGCTCTAAAAACAGTGGCTTGCAAGAACTTCAAGGAAAGGGGAGGGCAGATCTGGGTGGGCATGAGGTGTGACTGTTGAGAGCTAACCTACAGAGAAGGGAGAATGCTGTTTAAAAACGGATGACCTTAGATAAAGAACAATATATAAAAGAAAAGGAGGCCAGAGATAACTGTTATGCATTTGAGTGTACCCAGCAGGTGTTGAGAGCTGTCACTGTAAGTGACAGTGCTTTGCTTTCTCTTGGGTTGCTGCTGGGGATGTGAAATGCCGTGTTTAGGTGTTGCACCTCTCGAAGCAAAGGCTGTTTGGAGGGCAGAAAACTGTTAAGGGTCAAAACTCTTTTGTTCTGAGACAGCACAAGGTCTTAACACACTTCATTGGCACATTTGCCTTTGTTGTAAGTTAATATATGATTGCAAAATGCTGTTTCATAATTAAATATTACAGACTAAAGGGGAAAAGTGGGAACAGTAAAGGATTTCAGGCTGTACTTTTCTGAATCTGCAAGATCTGAATTAATGCAGAGTTTTTTAGTTTTGTGTGTTTTACCCAGGATGTTCAGAAAGGAAGGGTGGTGGATATTGTTGCAATGAAGGTACATCCTTTCATATTAGACATCTAACAAAAGTATTCCCCCGTGATAGAGAATAAACTAATACAAATTTAGCTCTATTTGAAGTCACTGTAGAAGATGGAAGAAAAGAAGCCATGATCAGTGTGTTGTCTTTGTTCTGTAGCTGCTTTCTAAAACGTGCCAACCATGTGAGGCCCTGACAAACAGATTTGCCGGGTCACTGTTTGACCAGAATGATCTGCACTGAAAACATGGAATTTAGAGTTGTCTTCTCAGAAGGCAAGAACTTCCCCAGTGTCATTTGCAGGTGAAAGGGCACTGCTGTTCCACCATTTTCTGTTTCTGTAGGTGAGTGTTCATCTCATGCTGTGATCAGGTTTCCTGAGCCTGTGGGCTTCTTTTGATAGAAGTCTGTCGTCCTCTGATGTTGTGCAGGAGTGAGGACTTTAAATAATACCAGTGAGAAAGGGTTTGGAGTGCTTGCTTCCATCCTAAAACTAGTTTTCACTGTTTGGTGGCTTATGAACAGTTTTCTTATGCCTCACTGTCCCTTCTGCTCCCAAGTTCTTCTGAGATTGTCTTTGGCCCTCTGTAGGGGGTGGTAGGTAGCATTAATGCCCTTATTCTCAAATTCCAAGTGACCTTGTGCCCAGTGGCAATGCTTTGAGCAGAATCTGAACAAAATGTGGCTGTGAAACTCCTCATTTTTCTCCTTACAAGCTGGTGAGATGGGATGCAGAGAAGCAGAGAAGTCAGAGGCATTGGTTAGTTAATACACTGTCAAAGATCAATCTAATTTTAAGCCTTTTTTTTCCCTCTCCTTGTGAACAAGTCAGAGCATTTCTGACTGTGTGAGCATGTTTGATACAGAAGCCATGCAGCACAGAGTTTGTTAAAGATACACAGCCAAAAAAGCTGATCAGTAAGAATAAATCTGAAGCGTAGTATTTTTGTTATGCACTTATTCATCATCATGGCCGGGCTTCGCGAACGAAGATTTGGGAAGGGCTCTACCCACGTTTGTCACAAGCGTGCTGGTGGCTAAAAAGGCCAATACAAGATAGGCATGTCCAGTTGCAAAAGGCACAGCAGAAAGACTCCTTAGGTGTTAATCCTGCAAGGCACAGTTCTTTCTGCGTTGTCTTTTCTCCCCAAGGGTGATCCTGCTGCGTTCTCAAAGGAGACAGCAGCGTTATAGATGGTGTGAGTCCAGGCCTCCTGATGGGAGGCCAGAGTAGACCAGTTATGTTGATCAATATGGTCAAGGCTGAGATGTTGTTTCAGAGAGTCCTTGTATCTTCTCTTTAGGGCTCCTCTCATGCGGCAGCCAGTGGCAAGTTCACCATAGAGCAGGATCTTAGGGAGGGGGTGGTTGGTCCTTCATCCTGGAGACGTGCCCTGCCCAGCACAGCTGTGTTCTCAGCAACATGGCCTCAATACTTGT
>NW_021940593.1:2445471-2465156 GCF_001715985.3 Manacus vitellinus
CATCAGCATAAAGCAGCTCCTGGACAAGGTGGTTTAAGGTCTTGGTGTGGCCTTCAGTCACCTGAGGTTGAAAAGGCTTCCATCAGTACGGTATCGGATGTAGATCCCGTCCTGATCCTCAAGGTCTGCTGTGGCCCTTTGGAGCATCCTGCTGGAAAAGACTGTGAATAGGGTTGGAGCAAGAACGCAGCCTTGTTTCACACCATTGGTAATTAGAAAGGGCTCAGAAAGTGCATTGCCATATCTGACTTGGCCGTGCTGATCCTCATGGAGTGAGAGGATCATTTTAAGGAACTTGGGGGGGACAACCTAAATGTTCCAAAATCTGCCATAGACCTTCTCTGCTCACAGTATCAAAAACCTTGGTGAGGTCGACAAAGGTTACATAGAGACCTTTGTTCTGTTCCCTACACTTCTCTTGCAGTTGTCTGAGAACAAACACCATGTCTGTACTGCCCAAGTTTGACGTGTTCTGGATATATTTGCTTTGCTCTGTTACCCCCTGACAGGGTGGTCAGGACAAAGGGGTGTTCCTGGGTATTTCCTGGAGATTGTATATAGATAGGTGATAGCAAAGTAGGAAATGTAAGATATGCCCAAATTGTTCCAATAGGAATGAAACCTGTGCACCCCTATGTGCTTGCAAGCTATGCTGGCAATGGTACATGCCTTCAGTAGGGTCGCCCATGCCCTACAGGTCAAAACCGTAGGACCAGAAACACTACATTCTTGGGCAGGATGAGCTCTTTAGCCTTCTGGCAGTCATCCTAGGAGAAGGACAACTCTAATCCCAAACCCAGGCAGATGGAGCTCACTTAGCCCTGTAAGGCCATCCATCTAAGAGAAGGTCACTCTAATTAAACCTACGTCCAAGCTTGCTCGGCCCTATTCACTTATTAATGACCTGTTATTAAGACTATGAGGAAGGAGCAGCAAGATTAGCTGTTGGACATTCTGCTGAAGCTGGTATGGATCTGAAAAGTCATACAGTGACAGGATCTTAAAGAAGCAAAGAGAACCTCAAAGGTCATTAAGAGGCAGATCAAACCAGTGCAAGCTACAGCACAAATGCTTCAGTTTGGCTTTAAACATTCTCTTAGATCAAGATTTTGAGAAACTGCTTGGAATAACTGTAATTTGAGTTATATAGTTTAGATTTGGAGTTTTACAGTAAGTTTCAATGTAGGGGCAGTAATTTCCTTTGATTTACAGAAATAAAGGCATAGGTTAAAAGCTTTACTTGTAAATAGTTGGGAGCCCTTAATTCCACTGTTTAAAGTCCAGGTCTTGCTTTACTTTATTCAGAGCTTGACTCTGCCTTCCAGAGCCTTCTTAGCACTGTTCAATGCCAGTATCTAAAAGAGAAGAATAACTTTCCCTCAACCAAGTGTATACTTGGTTATTGTCACCCTGCCAGAGCTGACAGCTCTTTGGCTGGCCAGTCTGACTTTGAAAATCAACTGTTCTTATGTTCCCAGATCCATAATGCTGGAGTTTAGAATAGACTGTAAATATTTTTCTGACCATACATTATTAGGAGCTTTGAAGTCTTTTTTTCCCCCCTACAGTTTCACAAGCAGTCCTGGTGTGCTGTCTTGCTCAGCAATAATGTGCAATCAGGGCTTTTTGCTGGGAGAGAGGGTGGCAAGCTCCAAGCTCTTGTGTAAAAGATTAAGCGTTCAAAGCACGTCTTTCTTGAAATAAATGGGTCATTCCTCTGAAATCCAGTGTAAACAGGCTTTATTAAATCAACAGCTGAGAAGGCTGCAGAATGCCACCTATAAAGCAGTGTTTGTGTGGCTGTTTGATGTGTGGTGGCTGTGCACCTGGTACGTGCACTCGTAGTTCAGCTGTTCCATCGATCCCCTGATTGCTCAGAACAAGACGTGAGAAATGGAGAAGTGATGGTTCATCTGCTGTAACCTTACTAGAACTTTGTAGGGATGAAACAGCTTAACTCCTGCCTCTTGGCTGACAGTGTAATTTTACAGGATTTTGTCATGTGTAAGCAGCATTGATGTAAAGATCCTCAACACCACCTGTACAGATAATGGTTTAGAACAGGTTGGGTTTGTGTTTTGTTTTGATGTTTTAGTTATTGTGAACTTTGACAGCAGTGCCTTGTAGGCTTTGGACCATGGTAGATTTTGTTGGAACTTGTTTGCTGTAGGATTATAGGAGTTGTTTCTTCATAGGTTAGTGTAGCATAGGGCATTGCTGAAGAAACTGAGCCTGCTTGACAGATAGGATGGTTTTAGAACCTGGGAGCAGTTGGGTGTCCAGTCTAGACAGCACAATTAAAAAGAAGCTTGGAAAGTCAGCAAAAAGGTGCAGTTGATTCACTTTTCCTATTGCTTACTCATAGTGCAGATGTTTTACATTTCCTTAGGAAAACTGTCCAGAAATGCCATTGTGTATTTTACTTGAAAAATTTATAGGTTTGGAAGGCAATTCCACGTGGGATGGGAGGTCATGTCCAGATAAGGACTGATACTTCTTTTCACCCCCACAGATATTTCTGTACACAGTTGGATTGCTGACCAAGAGGAAAAAAAACCAAAACAAGTATAAATAGATTTAGTGGTTTAAAAACTATGATAGAACATTCCTCGGGTTGTTTATTAAAACCTTCTGTTTATCATCAGTGTTTTGGTGTGTACCTGCTCTTAAGTCTTCCATGTAATGTGTACATTGTTGTGGCTTCTAATCCAGTGAGTTTCCTCCCTCTCTCAGTAGCTGTGTGAGAACAGGGTGGTTCACGTGGGAGGAGGAATGCAGGCAGCAACTTCAGGCTGGTTCAGAGTTGAAGTGACAGTGGAACAGGAGAACAGGGAGGTTGTAGCCTTGGGAATCAACTGTTCGAAGTGTAGATTTCTGCAATGAACAGTTTGCCTGTTTCAAGTCATCTGATAGTTCTTGTGTGCTCAGTAAAGTGGCAGTTTGTATTTTGTTGGAATTATTTTTTTTTTTAACTAAAGGTGGCTGATGGTGGGAATACACCAAGGTGCTGAGACTCAGGCACTTCACGAAGGAGCTTCAGCTGTTGTGGTTTTTCCCGTTCTTTGTGTAAATCTGTGTTTGGGGCTCGTCTTTCAGCTCAAATTGCTGGATTGAAATGTGCTTAAAAAAACGTCAATAAACCGAAGTGATGTACTGGAGAGGAGGCGGTTACACTGCGCGGCGTTAACCTGCTTGCTTTGGAGCAGAAATCATTGAAGGAGGGTTGTTTTTCTCTCTGGCAGCTGTGGCCAGCCCTGTGCTGTGGCAGAAGGAGTGTGTGAAGGGGCCGGAGGTGTGGTGCCAGAGCATCCGCACGGCGTCGCAGTGCGGGGCGGTGAAGCACTGCCAGCAGAACGTCTGGAACAAGCCTGCAGTAGTGAGTACCCACTGCTCACACCTCTTCCCCCGCCACCTGCAGCCGAGGTGGCCGGTTCCCACGTGCTGAGGAAGGCTTCCCAAGTCTCTGATTGGATTTAAGTGTTACATCTGGCTCTGCTTTGATGGCTGTGCCTTAATTTAGGTGCTAGAGGAAGGTTGCTTTTCGCTGCTCTGCCTTGCACAACTTGTCTGCTGACTTCTCCCGTGACCTGTTGCACAATCAGGGAGCAATGTATGGAATGGAGCTAGTGGATTTCACTCGTTCCTCTTTATTGCTGACCCCTAATTCATGGAGTCCACTTGAGCAGTGAGTTATTACGAAAACAGCCGTGTGCTTCTTTAGGTCTTTCTCAAAAGTTCATGTTCCAGCATATGCTAAATTATGAAAGCCATGACAAATAGTGGTAGAAATGTTACGTTTAGTGCAGCCTTTCAAGTTGCATTTGCACTGAAGGTGAGGGCTGCTTTACTAGGTGTAGCTGTAGTTCAGGGTGTTGTTTCACAACTTTGTAGGGGTGCCAGAGGCATTTTACTTGCAGAGGCATTCAGTCCACACTGGCTATGTCTCTGCTGAGATATTTCAGTTTAGGGGAAATTAGGGGAAGGGAGGAATCTCAGAGCACAACTAAAATGAGGGAAGTTGCCTGGAATGTTCTTACATGCTAGCAAGTGTGAACTCTCTGAAGAGTAAGGTAAAAGGTTCAGGAGAAGGCTTGTTGGGACAGTATGCTTCAAGGGACTGGGACTAGTTGAAATGAATAGGTGGTAGCATGCCAGCTTCTTCATGCCTTGTTGATTTACTGAAGAAACTGGAGCTGGACATGCTTGAGATAGCCTCACTCTTTGTTTCAAACACCTCTTCCCACCCCAGCCTCAGCCAGTATTTCTTCCTTAATTTCCATTCTTGGTGTTTGTGTTATTTACACCCTGCCCTTACAGCACTTAAGTCTTTCTCAGAGTAACTGTCTGCTTCTCTCTCCAGAGCAGTATCCCCTGTGACTTGTGCAAGGAGCTTGTGACGGTGGCTGGCAAGGTTTTGAAGGATAATGGCACTGAGGTAAGCAGAGCTCCCTTTTCTCCTCACCCCAAAACACACTTTGATTTCGTGGACCTAACAAGATCTCGTGATGAGGGGGTGGAACAGTTGGCTGTGTTGTTTTCCTAACATAAGCAGCAGATGTTGAAAGGGACTAGAGTACGTGGGAAAAGGCTTTTAAACAGCCTCTACTGGTTTAGAAATTAGCAAATTCTAGAGCCTCTCATGCTTTAACACATCCCTGATTGACTGTAGGTGCTTAATAAAATTGTTCTTGTGCCAATGGGCCATCAGCCTTAAAAGGTGGGATACTGCAGACTCTAGAAGTGGACGATTACACCAACTGGTCTTTGGTTTTGAGGGCACTTCCTTTTTCTTTTATGAATCTGTGAGTGCTTTGTATAAACAAGGCACTGTCCCCCTAGTCCATAATTTCACTTCCTTCTCTTTAAATGTAAATGTTCTACTCTGGCAAGGCCTTGCAAGCAGTATTGCATGTTTTCACTTTGGCAGGGTCTCATCAAAGGTCAGGACTGGGGAAAACAGACTTACAGTGTAAAACCTCAGTCTAGTTGTGCTTCCCACTGCCTGGACCTATCTGAGTCCAAGGAGCTTGTTTTAGGCTTTGTATTGTGCATTTTGGCAATGGAAAGAGCATTTGAGAGAGGGATAATCTATCCATGCCTACCTCATCTTTCACAGGAGGAGATCCGCTCTTACTTGGAAAAGACGTGCGAGTTTCTTCCTGACCAAGGCCTGGTGTCTGAGTGCAAAGAAATTGTGGATTCCTACCTACCAGTTATCATGGATATGATCAAAGAAGAGCTAGTAAGTAGAAAATTTTCAAGCACTGGATTTAAAAGTCATGCTCCGATGATGCCCAAGTTTCTCTTCTGCGTGAGATTGTGCATGTGATCCTTCAGTCCTGTGTGGATCACTGGTGTTGCAGTGAGTAGTGTGAGTTTGAAGCCTGCTTCCTTGCTATGAAACATTTTCCTCATCTGTCACGTTTCAGCTGAATGACTCTAAACTTCATACAAAAGCGATGTGAGTTTGGGGCTTTATGAGTGTATCTTGTCCCCCCTAGGATAAACCTGAGGTTGTGTGCAGTGCCCTCGCCCTGTGCCAGTCCCTGCAGAAGCACCTTGCAACCATGAAGCTTCAGAAACAGCTCCAGACCAACAAGATTCCAGAGCTGGATTTCTCTGAACTGGCATCCCCGTTCATGGCTAACGTGCCTCTTCTCCTCTACCCTCAGGACAAACCCAAGCAGAAGCCTAAGGTAAGGGTGCAGGGCTGTTCCAGTGTGGACCCTATGCATAATTTTGGATTAAGTTCTGCAGCTGTGCCCTTCAGGGGAAGCATTTGTCTCTCTGAACGTAGAGGTTGATTGGAAAAGAACAAATAGTTGACAAAGGGGAGTAGATGGGCCGATGAGCTTGGGAGCAGAGGCTGAGTGTTGGTAGCAAGGCAGAGTGTGGGAGTTAAACAGTGAGTGGGTGCAGAACAAGCTACTGTGGGTGAAGCTGGTAAGATCTATGCCAGATTGGGAAACCTTCCCGCTGTGGTCTGTAACAAAACCAAGAGATGCTGAAGATTGGGTATCTTGACTGTTATCTCGGTTTTGAAGCCAAGTATGTACCTAATCTCCATCTAGTGGCTGGTGCACATACCAGCAGTAGCTTGTCTCTGTATTAGCTCAGGCTTTAAAGTATTCTACAGATTATTTGCTAAGGTTTGTAAATAGCTCACAATAGCTTGTAAAACTCGGTAGTAACAGAAACTTCTAAAACATGTTATGAGAAGTTAACGTCAACTTCGGTTTCCTTTCCTTCTTTGTCCAGGCGAGTGGGGATGTGTGCCAGGATTGCATTCAGCTGGTCACTGATGTTCAGGAAGCTGTGAAGACAAACTCATCTTTTGTGAAGTCTTTGGTTGCTCATGCCAAGGAGGAGTGTGACCGTTTGGGACCCGGAATGTCCGATATGGTGAGCTGTCCTTTCTAGTTGGAAAAAAATTGTTCCTGAATGCAGACACAAAATAGTTTGTTCGGGGCCTTAATCCCCTCTATTGTATTCTCTATTTAATAACACAAAGGGGATTGTGTTCCATGTAGGATACACGGTATAATAGTTACATAGTATAGCAGTAACACTGAAATTGTAAACTTGATGGTCAGGAAAGGTGAGGGGGGTGTATGGGACTGGGGGGGGAGGAGAAAGACGCTTCAGATTGCTTCTAGCCCTTAAGGACCTTTTTCACCAAAATGATCTATGTGGTCATATCAGTAGGGGGAGGACTTTTTTGCCCTGAGTGGAAGAGAAAAGGATTCCTCAGATAAGCAATTATTTGTGAAGTGGTTGTGTAACCTGAAATGCTGTCTTGTATTTGGGACAAGCTCTGAAAGACAGCAGAATAGTTATTAAGTAGAGCAGGTAAATTAATGCCTTGAGATGTATTAGAAAATTCTAGATGAACTCTACAGCACAAGTGGTTTGATAGTCACAAGACTTTCTTTTCCCCCTTCCTGCAGTGCAAGACCTATATCTCTGAATATTCTGACTTGGCTATCCAGATGATGATGCACATGGTAAGATCAGCAGAATATAGTACTTGCTCTCAGTTAATTTTTCTGATTTGTGTAGCTAACTTCTTTGGAAACAGGGATCATGTACTGCAGTAAAGCTCTGGGGGAGAGCCCTGTAAGTCTGGGTGTTGATGCTTTGAACTTGGCATTTAATTGGATACTGATTTCAGTTTCAGAATGCTTTCTTTAGCACTTCCTTTCTATTCACTTCTGTGGTGCAAAAGACACTCGAATCATTTGAAATGTGGGAGATACATTACTCATGTTCCTTTATACTCTTTTTATCTCAGTCCTGTACTTACACCACTTCCCCCCTCCCCACCAATATTAGAGTATATTAGAGTTGTCTGTCACAGTGTTGCAAAATTAGTTCAAGTGTTGCTTCTTCCTGAAGCAAGACTAAACATCCTTCTCCTGGAGCTGCTATCTGGAGGCCCCTGCTCTCTGGGCTCCTGATAGGACTCATGGAAAGGGAGTTGTACTGCACCAGCTCTGGTCTTCTGCAGCAACATACATTTCCCTCTGACCACCTCCATAGCACCTCTTTGTATGTGCTATGATCTCACAAACCTTAAAAACAAACAAACAAAAAAACCTTTCCTAGGGGATGCAGTCCCTAGATGCCCCAAGTAACATAACAAACTGTAGGTGAATTTCTGAGTAGAATATGTGGCCGACTTGAACCTGAATTTGGCAACACAGTGGCCTCTTTTTGTTTCCACTTGCTAAAGGCTACTTAGAAGCTCATCCTGTTTCTTAAACATTTGTTGGGGGGGAAGTCAATCTTTGTTCTAGCAACACTTGGTTTCTCATTTTGAGCGTTGCAATGCAGTGTGTTGTTAGTCCCTGAAATTGGATTATGACCACACCTTGCATCCATCCGAGTGTTGTCCAGACTCTTTGGAGGTAGTCTTTTGCCCAGGATGCCTTAATAACTGCAAATGAGTAATGCTGGTCAGCACTGTGCAATTAAATGTGAGTTATCAGTGCTAAGGATCTTTGGGGTGGGGACTGTGTCATATGCCATTATCTTCATGGAAAGAATATATGCAGTTCCAAGTGCTTGACGTGTTTTCTCTCTTAACTGTTATCTTTAATTTCTCCTTTCTTCCTCTGTCTCCAATCTCCCCTGTCAACAGAAGGATCAGGTATGTGAGCACCTCGCCTGTGATGATAGCCTGCTTGTAGTTCACCTTTTGCTGTTAAAGGGCTTGTAGTTCACTTTTTGCTCTATTAGCTGTGTACATGGTGTGACTGTACTCAGTGTTGACAGATACAAGGGATATTTATGTCATTAAAACAGAGAAAGACTCTAGGCCTCTTCCAGTGCATCAGTCCTACTTCCAGCTCCAGATACCAGCTTGTGCTACGAAGATTTCAGCTTGATTACGCTTTGGCCAGTAGAGCAGGAAATGTGATCCCTCTCCTAGAAGAAGGACAGATGTGGACAAAGCAATGCCAGTGGCTCCTGTCAGCTGCTGGCCTAAAGTCTGAGCTCAAAGGGGGTTGAGCGAAGCTGTCCTGGGGTCTCTTCTTGGTTAACCTTTAAATCTAGGACAACGGTACAGATGTTTAAAGTACACGAACTGAAAAGATGTGGGAGGCCCTCAGTCTCCTGCTTCCTAGAGCGATTTGGGCTTTTAATTCACCCAGACCTGTGAGACCTTGTGTCTGTCATCTCTCAGTGAGAGAACGTGTGTATGTGGGTGTTGCTGTAACATTAATATCTAGAATTGCTTCTTACAATGCATGAACCAAAGGGCTTGACTTAAAGGTGCTGCCTGGAGCAGTCTGAAGCAGCACAGTGTCTTTGAGATGCTGCTTTTGCCTGTGCATGAGGTTGTGGCATGTGATGTATTAACTCTGGCATAAGCCTCTTCTGTAGGAAGCTTGTGACAGGGTGGGATACGATCTTCTAATTACCTGTAGGACCAAGGGTCTCTTTTTTTAGCTTAAGTAGACTTCAAGTGGGGAAATTGAAGTTTTGTGTCTTGCTCTGTACAGCTTTTGTCACTTTGGGTATCGTGTGGCCTCCTTAGTGCAGTTTGCCTCATGTCCAGCATTTATTTTTGCATTTAGTAGTGTATGCTTCCAAAACCTTTGAGAAATACTTGGAAAGCCTTTTTAAAGACTTTGTTTCTGTTTGCTGTTCTCTTACTGTGAAAAGAACACTGGAAATACAGTTATTGCAGTAAAAATGGTTAGGCTAAGGTTTTTAACAAGCTTAACTTTTGTTTCTTGTAGGCTGTGTTCAGTAATGCGAGAAACTGTTTCTGTTTGCAGAACATGATGTTACTGGCAGCTTTAAAGAAGGTAGTTTGTGGATGAGGAAAGAAGTCCTTTTCTCTAGGCATTTCTTTCAGCTTTTGGGTGAACTCTGAAGTCAGGATAATTGGCCTCTGTGATTACTTGAAGCTGGGGAGCAGCTTTGTGGATGCAGGTCTAAAGTGACGCTGGTGGCCTGTTTTGGTGTTGGTAGCTCTTAAGTCAACTCCTTTTGAAGGGCTTGCATAGTGTGGCTGATGGTAAATGGGGTTTTTAAGTGGGGTTTTTAACCTCTTCCTCTTTAAAAGGAACTACTAAATTTCACCTGTTAGCTGTCCTGCCTGTAACCGTATCAAATGCTTTGGCAATACTTGGAGTAGAAGTAGTCGTGAAACTTCTGGTTGTGTTGGAGCCTTTTAAAACTTTGTTCTCTGTTCCTGCTCACAGGCTCTGTAGAAAGAGCTGTGTCTTCTAGACTTTAAAAAAAATCGCTTATGCATCTTTTTCCAGCAACCAAAGGACATTTGTGCCATGGTTGGGTTCTGTGCTTCTGTGAAGTCTGTCCCCCTTCAGCCTCTGGTGCCAGCTCAAGTGGTTCATGAGGTGAAAATGGAAACTGTGGAGGTAAAATTGACTTTTTGTACTTATCATCTTTGCTTTCCTTTTTGCTTTAGTGTAACAAACTGACAGAAAAATATGAGCTTTTATGCACAGAATAATCCAAGTCTCCCTGCATATAAATTCCTGGCCTCCTCTTGTTTCTGATGGTGATTTTTGAAGTAGGAGAACCGTTTTATTTGTTAGAACAGCAGAGCCTACGCTGAACCAAAGCTACAAGGTAATGCTTCAGGATTGAAATGGGAACTCTTGTTCCAGCAGTTCTGAACGACACCTCAAATGTGAATTGCTCAATTTGAGTTTTGCTTTATGTTTGAACTTATGCTTCGATCCCTTTTAATAATGGGGCAGCACTCTGCTTGTGCAGGTGAGAGATCAGAGTCAGAATGCTGAAGTTCTGAGTTTGAAGGAGTGCCTTGGCTTCTCCAAAGGTTTCCTTTGCAATCAGGAGGGTGCTCTCAATTCTAGGAAATTTTGTCCTCAGTTAATGTGTTTTAAAAACCACTATATATTTCCATGGACTTCTGTCTCTGTAGAATTGCTTTTTTCTTTGTGTCTACTAAATTCAACTCCCCTCCTTAATACAACCTGGGGATTGTAGTCTTAATTAGTCATACAAAGTGCCTGTTCATTCAGAAGGGCTTTTTACTGAGACCTTTAATGTTGGGCTTGAGTTCTGTGTGACCTTTTGAGTACAGCTCTAGGTAAAGGAGTGTGCTGCACGTGAATGCTATTAAACTGATCTTTTAGGAATTGTCCCTGTCAGGTGTGGTCCAGTGCTGATTTATTGTTTGTGTGTTTCTTCTGTGTACTCAGAAGGCCTCGGTTCAAGAGAAGGCCTCAGTTCAAGAGAAAACTTTTTCCTTGTGTGAAATATGTGAGACCATGGTGAAAGAAGTGACTGGCCTCTTGGAGAGCAACAAGACAGAGGTGTGTAAGTGGTGGGCATGGTACCTCTTCCTAGGCTTTGGCTGAAAGGGGGCTGTGTTGGAGGGGGAAGGGAAGTTAATTTTATTGCCTGTCTTCATGACAGCAAAACTTCTGGGTGGCACAGAAAAGACATGCTTATGAAATTTCTGTCCCTCATTTGCCACTGGCCCTCCTTTGTGCTTCAGGAGGAGATTGTGCATGAAATGGAAGTGGTCTGCCGCCTGTTCCCAGGAAGTGTCAAAGACCAGTGCAAGGACTTCATAGAGGTCTATGGCCAGGCTGTCATTGACATGCTCTTGGAGGCAACAAATCCTGAAGCTGTGTGTGTTATGCTGAAATGCTGTGCAGCCAACAAGCTTCCACAGCAGCCAGGTGGGTAGTGAGGAGCCTGGTGTTCCAAAGGAGGCGGTTCACCTGGGATGAGATCTCTTTTGAGGATGCTTTGCTGATGGCTGCCTCCTTCTGCTTGGAGGAGAACTACCTAAGCGCTGATGTTTGCTTTGTGTTTTTATTTTCCTTCTCAGTTGTAGTGAAACCTGCAGGTGGCTTCTGTGATATCTGCAAGATGGTGGTGGCTTATGCAGACAAAGAGCTAGAGAAGAATGCCACGACAGCTGAAATCGAAGCTTTACTGGAAAAAGTGTGTCACTTCCTGCCAGAGTCTGTCAGTGATCAGGTAAGGAGTTTGGGCAGGAGGCTGACTGAAAAGCAGTGGTCTTGTTGAGGGTTGGGAACTGTCCTTGTTGATTTGTTGTGTTTACGTGGGTCCTACAGTGACAGTTATGCTTAACCTCATTTGTTTCACCTGATATTTTGTCTACATGCTAATTTTAGGTCCATCTCTCAAGTGTCTCTACTTCTGCTGTAAATGACCAGGTACTCATAATAGAGGTCTCTGTGTTTGGCCAAATGCCTTGTCCATGGCTGGAGACAAACTGTCCTCAGGTGCAGCTGGGACTGGCTTCTGTCCAGCAACCTGATCCTTCCCAGGTTTTTCCCCTTTGTTAGCACAACAGCTTCTAATGTGCAGCAGAACAAAAAAAGAGGGAATGGGCTTGATCTGAACCAGTGGAATGACCTCACAGGCCTTGCTGTGTGGCAGCCTGCCTTCCAGTCAGGACAAGGCAGATGGAGGTGAACAGAAGGGTGAAACATGGAGTCTTGGAACAGTTTGGGTTGGAAGAGACCTTAAAGACTGTCTAGTTCTAACCTCCTGCCATGGGCAGGGGCATATTGCAGAGCATTTGGGAAAACTAGAGAGCAGTATCTCTTGTTGGTTTTTACAATAGTCTTCTCAGCTAGAAGCTGGGAGAAGTTTGGGGTGCAGAGGGTTTTCTCACTTCCCATCCTTGGGAGTTGGCAGTCCTTTGAATAGATGGAGGCTTTTAAAGACCTGAATTGATTGGCTGGATTGTTGTACTAATTTGCAGTCAGGAAAGGTTTGCCTGTAAATCCTCTGAGAACAGTGGGTGGGAACAGCTGAAGGTTTTATTTTTCCCTCAACACTGATCCTGTTCAGGGGATTAATGGAATAATTGGAAGTAGGCTGGCTTAATTCCATTGAGACACCTGTGGGACCACCACTATCAAGATTTACCTGGAAATCTTATTAGGTGGCTGCTGAGTGCCAGCAAGTGGCAACTGCTTGTAATTTTACCAGCAACAGAATATACAGACTTAAAGCAGAGCTGTGGAACAGCTCTTCCTGCTGCGAGGCTGTTTAATAGCTGTGCTCGATTTATTAATGGTGCCATTAGTCTCTGCTGAGAGCAGCATCTTCCTGAGCTCTGGAGAGGGCCTCTCCACTAGAGGGAGAGAGACTCTTCCTGATGGGAAGTGCTCCTGCTGCTGCCTGATCTGAAAGGAGTAGGAACTCCTTGGGTAAAAGTGCTTGGGAGTTGTTGCTCCTTTGCTGCTGTCCTGCTCAGGATGTTTGTCTCCAGCTGGTTCCCTGTGCTTTCCTCTTGGGACAGCGGTGATCTCCACCATCAGAGACTAAGCTTTGCAGTCAAAGCTTCTCCTGCTTGGTTCTTTTCCCAAAGTCTGTCCTGTTTGGTTCTCTTCCTTTTGACCTTTCCTTTCTCTCCTCATAACCTGTCTGCAGACAGCTGCGGGCAGGTATGAGCTGGGAGAAACCTGTGTGGTAAGTGCCACGCTGAGTCCTTTTCCATCTGCAGAGCTCAGGCCTCTGCTTTTTATCCCTTTGGAGTGTGCTGTTGAGGTGTTTGGGGTAGCCTGCAGACCACATATTCCTCTTCTTTCGGAGGCTCTAACAGGAGACTCTCTCAACCTGTGCTTTGTTACAGTGTGTTCAGTTTGTGGAACAGTATGAACCTGTGGTTGTGCAACTCCTGGCAGAGGTGATGGATCCCACTTTTGTTTGCACTGTGAGTATTGCCTTTGATTTGGTTGAGTGCAGGCTCTAATACAGTCCTGTGTGCCTTCCAGTGCCCAGCACATGGAAACTCTGCTGGAATAAGAATCAGCACACTGAATGCTTGGAGCAAATGTGGTTGTGCAAGGCCTGGGGCTCAATGGACAGCTGAGTGCCAGCCCAGTGCAGGGAATGACAAAAGGAAAGATCTGCCACTGCTGAGCTTCAGTGACAGGGTGTGGTGTGCCCTGAATGTGGTGGGAGGTTAAGTGGCACTTCTTGAGAAAAGTCCCTCTCTGTTTTTCGAAACTTGATATGAAAAAGGAGTTGTGGTAACTTAATTCTTCCCTGTGTCAGATCCCAGCTTCGTTGCTGCTGTGACCTCCGTGAGAGCTCCTGCAGCCACCTCAGGGGAGCTTCCACACTCACTCGGGTGTAAGGATGGCCTTGAGATCTCAGGGTGTAATTAGAAAGGTGGTGACTCTCTCTTGCTGTTCTTTTCACAGAAACTCGGAGTCTGTGGTGAATCAGCTAAACAGCCTCTCCTGGGGGACGATGCTTGTGTCTGGGGTCCAGGTTACTGGTGTAAGAACATGGACACTGCTGCTCAGTGCAATGTACGTAAAGCAGGGCTCTGCCTCGAGCTTCCTGTTGGTCTTTGATAGCTCCTTAATGGCCACTTTTCAGGTTCTACCACACTTGGAAGTGGGTATATTTCACTTTAAAAAAAACAGTAGGGTGCTGGCTTGATTAGAGGGTCTTTCATAGGCTTTAGCTTTCTCAAAGCTAACTTTCCTCTACATTTTGTTCCTATCCCCACCTGCCTGCTGGTATTTCAGAATTTATAGTAAAGTACAGTGTCAACTTTATATGTAGTCAGTGGTCCTGCAGCAAACAGACCATGTCTCATGATCTCTCATCAAGCTCTAAAAATTGGCTTCCAGCATTGCTTTCTCTGCCAGGCTTTAGTGGCTAAGGGTCATCAGCCTTCTTTCCTGAAGCTTCTGGGTGGGGGCAAGGATATTATTTATTCTAGTCTGTTTCAAAATCACTTATTTTAAGAAAAGCAAATTTGCTCCTGAGATCTTGGCTCAGAATCAGGTGTTGAATTGTGTAGATGCACGCTGGTTTGCAAACAGGCTCTTTTCCACTAATATCAACTCTTGCTTTCCCTTTAGGCTGTTGATCACTGCAAACGCCATGTGTGGAACTAGAAGAAGAATTTCCAGTTCTGAAAGTTTGCCATGGCTCTTAAAACATGTGGGCCGAGGTTGGCAGAGAGCTGTATCTCACCTGTCCCTCCTCTCTGCCTCATTAACAATTTGACCTACAAGTTCCTTTATTGTAACTCTTCTGTAGCAGTGCTGCTGTTGAAGAATCAGATCTTCATCATTGACTTAACAAAGATATTTCTGATTGTACAGTTTAACTCGTTATGCTCCTAAAAATAGTCAGTGTGTTGTAGATTTTTTTTTTTTTTCTAATTGGTAGGCTGAAGTGTTTTTTAGGTGCTGGGAAGAATGACAGATAAGATGAAATGAGACAAGGCTCTTATCTTTTAATTTAAAAAAAGGACAAGGTAGCGACTAATCTTTCAAGTGTCTTTCTGTAGGGGAGCATTGGGAAGATCTTACATGCTTTGCATTTTTAACATCTGGCTGGAATGTTAATTTTCTGTGTATGGGAACTCTTAAGGGATAATGTTGAATCCGGGAATCCCTTCGGCTGGAATTTTCAAAGCTCTACAGATGCAGAGGAGGGGGCTTTGTGTGCCCAGCCACCTTTCAGAGTCACTGGTAACCCAAAGAGGTGCATTTGAGTGATCACGCTTTGGCGTTGGAGCGACCACGCTTGTGGCTCACGGCGTTGTCATAGCTGAGGAAAACCCTCCCTCAACCTTTGATCGCATCCCTTTGATTTCCTTGGGCTCCTGGGTCTAAGCATGGGTGTTCTGCTGCCAAGCCCTATTCAGTGGGATGTCAGTCTTTTGAAGCATGCGGACGTACTTAAGGAATGACTCCCTTTTTTTCGTATCCTAGTTGCTCAATTCTGCTTAGTCTTGCAGCTTCCCACATGCAGCCAGGCTGGGTGCCGAGGAGTTGAGAGATGGAGGAGGAACAAGTCAGCAGGAGCTGTGCACATGTCAAAGGGAGTTCAGCATCGAGGGTGGAACGTGTGGAAAAATGGGGCTTATTGTAAACTGCCCATTTGTTCCTTGATCTGCTTTTTCTCTCATAGCATATTTGAGTCATCTAAAACTTTCAGAGGTGCTGTGAGGCTCGGGGGCAGTTTCCCCTGCTGCCACCCGTTCTCACTGATCCCCTCCTGAGGAAGTGCAGCAAGTAGAGATGGCAAATGGTAGGAACACTGTAGTAGGTATTGGAAGCTCTGCTGGCACACCTCACAGCCTGCCTTTCACACCTCTCTAAAATTACACTGAAATGCCTGAAATCCCCAAAAAAGCCCTTCAAGGCAGGCTGCTTCCCTGGGAACATGTCAGGCCCTTGGGAGTGAGAATCTTGTATTGCTTGAGATGGACCTTGGATTTGGTGTGTAATTCTGATCAAGTTAATCCCCAAAACACTGGATCAAAACCCCCAAAACAGAGGCACCAAAGTAGCTCTGAGGAGACCTTTGGGAAGGAGCAGCTGGGCAGATGTGGAGCTTTGAAAATTCCAGTCCTGTTCAGAAAGATGCTGCTAACTCCTGCTGTTTCTGTGGTGTCTGGGATGAGCAGGAGCTCCAGTAACAAAGCTGTAGCAGCAAGCAGACTGTTTTTCATTGGAAAACCACTGGAGTGCAGGTTTGTAGTTACTCTGTACATACTAAATGCCTGGGCACTGCTGACAGATGGCAACAGAGGTTTGTCTCTTCTGTTTGCTGAATGCTTCAAAAGAAAAGAAAATGCTTCAAAAGAAAATAAAAAGGAAAATTTCCCCTAAAGATATAAAATACCTGCAGCTTTCTGTCTTGGCAGGCTTGTGCAGTGTTCTGGTGGTGTATCCCAGTTGGGGTAGATACAGCAGATAGGGAATGGGCTCTTCCTTTGGCATCGCTGCCCTGGAGGGATGGGTTGTGTTACACCTCGGTGTGGTAGGATGGTATTTGGTGTTTTAAACAGGACAGTGTTCTCTTAATGTGGATCTAATGGGGGGGAGGTGGGGCTGCATTGGCAGCTTGACAGGCTAGGAAGGTTTTATTTTTCTGGGGTTTTTTAGCAGTGGAGGATCCATGCTGGCGAGCTGCGGGGCGAGGTGAGCTGGGGAAATCCTGTGCTGCCACTGGGAGTCCCTGTAGTTTTCTCCCTTCCTGTGGACTGTGGCACCTGACCCGCTTGAGTCGTGCTGGGGGAACGTGCAGTTGCTTTCTGAAAAAACAAAACACATTGTCTTGATTTTATTTTTTTTTTTGCACAAAAGCTTCCCTAATGAACAATAAAAACTTCTGTAAACTGGTAAGACTGTGTGCTTCAATTCCTCGTGTGCTGGTTGCCAAAGGATCTTGTTTGGCTGCAGAGCCAAGAGAGAAGGCACATCGCAAGGTGTCAGTGGGAATCTGGGACTGAATGGGTTCAGGTTCCCATTAAGATGCTGTTGCCTTGCAGGCTGCGTGTCCTATCAAGCCTCTGTGTTCTGCTGAGCGTGGTGGGAGGTGGAAGAGGCTTGCCTGGGATTGCTGCTGCTCTTCCCTGGACAAACACAACGCCTGGTGTGAGGAAACAGCCCCGTGTCGCAATCCCTGCCTTGCGCAGGATGAGGAACTCGCTTGATACTGGCCTTCCCTGCTGACTTGCACTTACTGGGGCTTCCCTTTTGTCCTCCTCCCTTGCTTTGTTAGAAATAAAATAAATGCCTTTTAAACACAGGGAACATGGTGCTGTCCCGTGGCTCCAGGATGGTTTTCCCTGTCCATGCCCACCCTCTGCAGCCCAGGCTAGTGTTGAGCAGCAGGTTCTGGGCTCTTGACCTCCCGGGAATACCTCTGGTCCCTCCCTCTCTTTGCAGCCTGGTGATGATTTTATAATCAAGGTGTAAGGCAAGGGGTGTGGTAATTGCCCTGCGTAGGTGTGGATTCTCACTGCTTCTCCCAACCCCTCCAAGATTCCTCAGTCTGGGAGCAGCATAGGAGAGGAACCAGCCACTGAGGACTATCTTAGGAACGGCATGGAGAGCAAATGGAGTGGCTGGGTGCTGATCGTTTCTGTGTGCCTGGGCTCCTACCAAGGTAAGGCCAGGCCTGGGGGTAGGTCTCGGAGAGCCCAGAAGTCCCCTCTGAATTCCAAAACTATTCCCAGCTGTAGTGTCTAAACTGCATAATGTGCTTTCTTGTTCCTCTATGGTGTTGGAATTGGGCAGAGGAGAGCTGGGGAAGGTGACATCATGGGCTGCTCTACCCACCTGGATGTGAGTGTTGGAATGTTTGCCCTTAAAGCTGATCTCAGTGCAAAAAGGGGCTTGTTCCCTCCCTTCTCCGGGATTCAGGTGGAGCTGTTGTTTTGTCGGGAAGGAGGGAAGCCAAGTGCTGGGGTGTTTCAGCAGCCGAGGGGGAGAGGGGCTGTTCTCTCTGCTGCCCTTGGTCTTGGGGCCTGGCTGCCAACGTGAGAGCTGGGGGAACCACTTGGTTGTCACAAGAGTGACCACAGCACCCCCTGAAGCTGCCTGTTTTCTGAGGAGCCTTTTACAAGGAGTGGGAGGCAGGAACCTGCCTCTGCTCTGGCTTGCCCACCTCCGGGAAGGGTGATGGGTGACATGCTGCAGCCCTACTCACCTTTGGAGATCTCTCATTGCTGGGACTTGGGTATCTGTGTGTGAATCCTCCTGCAGGCAAGCCTATGCTGCTGTCCCTTAGCCATCCCCCAGCCCATCCCCAGGAAACGAGCTAGGAGAAACCTGTTTCTAACCTCAGGTCCTTGCCTGAGGGCAAATCACTTATTCCAGGGAAAATTTCTCAGAGGAAGCTGTGTAGCCCTGCTGTTGTAGGCAAACCCCCCACCTTTCAGAGGGAAGAACCTCTCCTGCACCCTGATTACTCACCGGGCTCCTCCAACGTGACTTGCCCAGGCCTTGTGGTGGAGGAGCTGTGACTGCGCACGCGTGACCCGCGGGGTTGGGGGGGACATGTCCGGGTGTTCAGCCAGCAACAGGCAGAGCAGGAAAGTTCACCTGTGCTGGGCACGTCCGTGCTTGGGGTGACACCTGCCCTGGAACCCGGTCGGGGCTTGGCTGCACGGCACAGTGGTGCTGTAGGACCAGGGGCCTCTGCAGGCCTTGGAGAAGGGTTTTGGAGCTGGGAAGAGTGTATTTATGGTTTTTGCAGTAACAAGGGTGTGCACCAGGCCAGGAACTGGGGCACCAGGGCCCACGCGGCCACCCCCGGGGTTTACGTCACAACCGGCTCACCAGGCTCTGCCGGCTCGGCCGGCACGTTCTGAGGCTCCACGTAATGCTGGCATAGCCTTGCTGGATCTGGAGCTTGGTGCTGGATCCCCCTGAGAAAAGCCCACCCCATCCCAGGGGCCTGGCAGCCAGGAATAGGGCAGTTGTGACTGGCCTGGGACCATCACAGGGGCATGAGAGCATCCCTGCCTCGCTCCTCTGCCAAAAATGGCACTGTCTGCTGTCCTTCTTCCTGGCTGCCCATCAGCATGAGGTGGGTCCAGCACGGCTTTGAAATGTGGAGGAGAGCTCATGAGGCACCAGCTGCCCTGGTTGCTTGCCTGTGGCAGTAATTTCCACCTGGGGAAGCTCCCCCTGCTCTCAGCAGTTGGTAGCTGTGATTAGTCTTAATTATTTTTCTGGCTCAGCACTTATTGCCTGAGCAGGGTGAGGGGTAAGTGCCGAGCTGAGGGTCACTATGAGACAGAAAAGTGCAGGACCAAGCCACTGGTGTCTTTTAGACTGCTCAAATACCCCCATGCCTCTGCTGGGGTTTGGACTCCAACACAGGGCTGTGAGAGATGCCTTGTGTTAGGTGGAGCCAGCTCAGAAAAAAAGCTGTGGGGTTGTTGCCTCCCCTCTCCTTGGTTTTGGTGCTGCCCCTTAATGCTTCCGCTGACTTGCCATTCCTGTTTGCCCTGATCAAGAGCAAGGGTTAAAAAAATAAATACATCCCTCTCAGCTGATGGGGCGAGGGCAGCATCACACTGCTGGGGAGGTGTGTGGGCAGTGTGGGAATCTGGGGGGACTCACCCTGCCCTGGGGCCCATGCCTGCCCCGGTGCTGCCTCAGCCTGATCGGCCTGGACCACCCCCTGGCACCTGCTGAGCTGTGCCAGCGCTTTTGGGAGCAGGTGGGATGGAGGGGGCTAGGGAGTCCTCTCCCCACCTCCTCCATCTCCAGCAACTTCCCACAGAATTACAGAATATGCTGAGCTGGAAGGGACCCACAAGGATCATCGAGTCCAACCCTCAGCCCTGCACAGGATCATCTCCATGAGTCACACCATGTCCCTGAGAACATTGTCCAAACACTCCTTGAGCTCTGCCAGCCTTGGTGCTG
>NW_021940593.1:2465701-2467618 GCF_001715985.3 Manacus vitellinus
TGCTGTGCAAAATCACATGGCCAGGGCTGGGGCAGAAAAGCTGGATGTAAATGCTCAGAGAGTGTGGAGTTGTGCTTTGTTTAGCGGGGTTGTTGCAAGAGGGTCCGCAGCAGGGTCTGTCTGTCCCTCTGCTCATGTGCTGCTCCCCACACAACCCCAGCTTCCCGGCGCAGCCAGGCAGCGAAGGGCTTGGCTTCTGCCGGCTCCTCCCCAGCCACATCCCGGGTGGGCATAGTTCCCGGTGGGAACAAGCACTCACCCCATCAGAAATGAGTCCTGACACACCAAGGTGACAATTAAGCGGCCGGTGTTGCGCCACTGCCCCGCGCTGCCGGGGCGGCTCGGGAGGGCGATGCCGCCGCTGTCCTGCCGGGGATTTGCCGTCAGGAGAAAATGCTGTCGTCGGGAGGAAATAAAAACAACAAAACCCCACCAAAAATGGGGTTGCGCAATCACTGCCGGGAGCTGTGGCGTGGCTATCCAGCTGCCGTGCGGGGCTGAGCGCCGGCGCCCCGGGTTTGCTCAATTTTCAGGGTTTTATTGCCGCTTTTATAAGCAGCCGCCTCCGCAGCCTGTCAAAGGGTGCCGTGAGGCTGAGGCTGAGCCCCAAATTCCCTTTGCTTGTGACGCTGTGGCATCCCATCGGAAAAACTAGCAGCAGACAGTGGCCTGGCAAAGCTGACCTTTGTTGGGCTTAAAAAATCATTTATAAACCAACCACATCACTGTTCTGGGAGCTGAGGGGGAATCACAGCGGGAGGGTGAGGAGCATAATTCTCAGCTCACTGAGGTGCAGATGGGGAGGTTGATTTGGTGTTTTGGCGTTCCTTGTGGGCTGACAGTCTCCTCTCCCCCACCCCCAGCCGGGGCCAGCCCCCTCCACGAGTGTGGCGAGCGGCCGGAGGACTGGTGCCGCGACGTGACCACGGCGGCCAAGTGTGGGGCCCTGGAGCTCTGCCAGCTCACCGCCTGGGACCAGGCCCTGGGGGTAACCGTGCTGGGAGCAGGGGAGCTGGGCGGGTGGGGGAGAAGTGCCCCAAAACATGGAGCTGGGGGGAGAATCCCAGCTGCCCGTCCCAGTGCTGGGCACCCAGAGAAGCATCTGATGCCCTCAGACAGCAACGCGTCTGCGGAATGAGTGGCAAAAAAATCAGTGGGTGTCCCAGGATGTTCCCAAGTGTCCCTTGGTTTTTTGGGCTGGAGGCTTGGGATCCTGGGAGCAAGTGGTGGGTCTGGGTGCTGTGACAGCATCCTGACATGTCCTCTCTCTCTCAGCAGAAGGGGATCCCGTGTCACCTGTGCCAGGTGGCCGTCTCCGTGATGGGCAAGATCTTGCAGGACAACCGCACTGAGGTGGGTCACGGCCGGGAAGGGGGTGGAGGGCTGTTGTTCTTCCCCCACCACCACTGAGGCCCTGAGCTCTCCGTTTGTCATGCAGGAAAAGCTGAGGCTCTTCTTGGATAAAAGATGCCAGTACCTGCCCTTCCAGGACTGGTCTGTCAAGTGCAAGAGGATGGTGGACACCGGCATCCTCATCCTCGCCCAGCTGGGCAAGCAAGTGCTGGTAACTGGCAGGGGACACCCCTGGGTTTGTGTTTCTCAGTGGTTTGGGATGTCTTGAGGGCTTGCAGAGCAAAGGAGGCTCTTGGAGCCTGGGACAAACCCTCTGAAGGACATGATGGGGATGGAAATGACCCAGGGATGGAGCAGGGGGAGCAGGGTGATGGGGCAGATGCAGCCTAAAGCCCCCACCCCTCTGCTCCCCCAGTCAGACCCGAAGGTGGTGTGTGGGACCATCAAGCTGTGCCAGCCCCGGGAGAGACCCACGGGGGCCTTGAAGTTTCAGAAGCCACCACCAGCTCCCACAGGGCCCACTCAGGATTTCGCTGACCTGGTCGCCCCCTTCATGGCCAACGT
>NW_021940593.1:2467973-2683942 GCF_001715985.3 Manacus vitellinus
TAAAAAAAAATTAAAATTAAAACTATTGCACATCTGAAATGATTTCTGATTGGAGTCTCACCAATTTGGAGGATGTTGCAGGATGCAGGGGGAACCAGAAAGATGCTGGCCAAAGACCTGCCTCAAATTGCAACCAGCATTTAAATCCCAGCCCTGAAAATGCAGGCATTGGGGAGGGGTTGGTTTTATTTCAGAAGGTACTGATGTGTCCCTGTATCTTGCAGGACATGGAAGAGGTGTGTGGGGACTGCCTGCAGCTGGTGTCAGCCGTGCAGCTGGAGCTGGGGGCCAACATTGCCTTCACCCAGACACTGGTGGCCCATGCTGAGGGGGTGTGTGAGGGCCTGAGCCCTGCTCTGGCACAGCAGGTAAGGGAATCCCACAACGGTTTGGAAGTCACCTTAAAGGCCACCCAGTTCCACCACCCTGCTGTGGGCAGGGACACATGCCACTTAGACCAGTTTGCTCAGGGTCCCATCCAACCCGGCCTTGAACACTCCAGGGGTGGGCTCCCTTCTCCTCCTCCTCCTCCTCAATGTCACTGCAGGATGGGAGCATCTTTTGCAGATGCCTGCCCAGGTGGGGCGTCCTCTCTCAGGTACTGATGCCGTGTCTCCCTCTCACAGTGCAAGCACTACCTGGCCGAGTACGTGGACACGACCGCGCAGCTCCTGCGGTACCTGGTAAGAGGGTGAGCGGCTCTCCGGGGTGCCAGGGGTGAGTGGGTGCCGGTTGAGGGGTGGGGGGGCTCATCAGCAAATGCTCCCTTTTTAAAGTTAAACTCCCACAGACTTTAAAATATTTCACCCCCCTTCTCTCTGGCTTGCAACCACCGTAATTCTTCTTTATTTTCATTTTTTCTTGCCATTTTATGGCCCGTCCACTGGCAGCAGGCTGAGGTAAGTGAGACCCATGCCCTAACAGGCTGAAATCTCCCTCCACAGGGAAGTGGAGGGTGCAGGCTCGCCCTCCCGGTGGGTAATGCCCACCTGATTTGGGATGTCTCCCTCCCCAGGACCCGATGGAGCTGTGTGGCCAGCTGGGACTCTGTGCCTCCACCTCGGCACTGCCCTTCCACACACTGCTCACAGAGAAGGTGACGCAGGTTCTGAGCATGCTGGGGGTAAGTTGGGGTGCCCCAACTCTGCCACGCTCCTTAAAATCTAAACACTGTGAAGGGGGAACCTTATTTTGCATTTTATTTCCTCAAGCATCTCCATTTTTCCAAGGCTGGGAATGTCTTACATGGGGGTTGATGGCTGAATAAGATGAGGGTGGCTCTGAGGGGGCTTGGCATGCATCCCACCACCTTGTCCCGACAGGACAGGGTGGGGAACACTCCGCTGTGTGAGGTGTGCCAGTTCACTGTGAGGACAGCTGAGAGCCTCCTGGAGAACAACATGACGGAGGTGAGTCCCACCGCTGCGCTCCGAGGGCAGGAGGGCTGAGACCAGGGGGGTTAAAGGGCAATGAGGAGTGGGGGTTTCCCTCTTCTGCCTTGTTCCGGCAGGAGCAACTGGTGAATGACATTGAAAAGGTGTGCTACATGCTGCCCCACGGCGTCATCGGGCAGTGCAAGGACTTCGTCAACTCCTACGGCAAAGCCGTGGTGATCATGCTGCTGGAGGCCACCGACCCAGCCGCCGTGTGCACCATGCTGCACTGCTGCCCCCGCGGCGGGGACATTGTGAGAGCTGTGGGGACACGGGGAGGAGCTGGCCACCCAGACTCCCCCTTGCCCACCCTGCGGGAGCTAAGCGTAGAGAGGTGCTGAGTGCTCCGTAGGTCCTTCCAGGGGGCTTGCGCCCTGCTGGAGCAGCTGGCAGATGAGGCATCAACTTGGAGCGCCTTTCCTGCAACGTCTGGCCAGATCGTTCATCAACTACTGGACAACGAGCTGCTGAGAACGATACGGCTGAGAGGAGCTGTGGCAACGTGCTGGGAGAAGGGCTGTGGGAGATGCTGCTCCATGCCCCTACGCGAGCAAGGTGAGTTGGGGGCACACCCTGCCTGGCAGGGACCGCCTGACACCCCCCGGGCTCACCCCCTCTCTCCTCCCCAGTGTGAAGCGCTCATACTGCAGTACGAGCCCGCGGCCGTGCGGCTCTTCGTGCAGATGATGGACCCCACCTTCGTCTGCACTGTAAGTGTCCTCATCCCTGGGGTAGCACAGACCAAGATGGGCACCTTTGGTCCAAACCTTGGGATATGGGAGAAGGGCGGGGGGGTCAAAGGGTGCTCATGGAGGTTTTTTCTTCTCCCTCTCACCCTTTTCCTTCGCAATGCAGAAAATCCGAGCGTGCGACTCACGCAAGGAGGATCTCCTGGGTTCGGACCCCTGTGCCTGGGGCCCACACTACTGGTGCAAGAACATGGCCACGGCAGTCGAGTGCAATGTAAGTGTCAGTCGTGTCCCCCTCTGCTGGCCGGGGGTCCCTGCATCCCACCTCCCTCCCTCCCCATCTCTCCCGCAGGCCGTCGCACACTGCCGGCGTCACATATGGAACTAGGAGCCATCTCCCCAGCTGGCTGGACTCCCTCTGCCGTTTGGTTCAGGATCCTGGCTCCCCTCCCCTGGGACGTGCCTGCACCCATGGAGGGCAATGGCAGGAGGGCTGTGGGGAACCCCAGCTGCCTCTGCCACTTCCTTTTCCACCCCTGGGGCTTGGATTTCCAAATCAGGTTAAGGGACTCGTTAGTATTTTCGGGATTGGGGATTCATCCTTGACGTCTCTCAGGGTGTAAAAATCCCCATCCCCAGTCCTATCCCCATCCCCACCTCTATCCCCAGCCCCATCCCACCCTGAACCAGATCCTGCAATGTGGAGCCATTCCTGTGGGCTGCAGTGGGTTCTGCTGCCCAAACGCAGGCCCCTCGCTCCAGGCCAGCAGCAGCCTCATGCCACAGATCTGGGGATACTTAATATATAAGCATATTGTATATATCATATATACTAAGTATCTCCTGAATATGAAATGAGTGAGTTTGGGTGCAAAGATTTACTTCCACGCACCCATTCCCGTGGGGGGTTCTGTGCTGGCCCAGCTGTGGTGGTGAGGGGCAGCGGGGTGCTGGCTCGTCCCTCCCCACCGTAGTGGGGGCACGCCTGCAGTGCCTGGTCCTGAGCATGCACGGGAGCATCTCATCACAAATAAACTTCCCGTGAGCCTGGCTGGTTGTCTCCTTCCTCTCTGTGCTGGGGGTGTGGGTAAACCCAGAGGACATTTAATGCTTCCCCTAAAATCCAGGGCACAGAAACACCCAGCGCAGCATCTCGTGAAGATGATGAACTGAAGGGGTGAATTAAGGGTAAGCGGGTTTTCTCTTTGAAAGGGGATTTGGGTGTGATGGATCTGGGGAGGAAGGACGACACACAGGTTACCCAAAGCCATAGACAGTGTATTTCTGAGTCCCGTAACAGACCGTGCCCGAAACTCTCCACAAGGTTACGACTGGAAACAAACCCCCGAACGAACAAACCCAAATGCAAGAGAGAAGGGGAAAGAAAAGGGCAACAAAAGACACGCACGAGCACTCCACATCCAGAAGCCCCAGTTATTGTCAGTCTCTCTCTTTTTTGACATCGTAACAAGTTTTGGTAAAGCCAGCAAAATGGAGAAATGTCTTCGGTTTGTTGTTTTGTTTTGGTTTGGTTTTTTTTTTTCTATTTTTTTTGGGTCTTTCCTTCCCAGAAAGGTGACGTTAATGCCAAAAAGGACTTGGCCTCTCCCCACACTGCCCCGGCTCTCCCCATGCCCATGGTCGAGATGTGACAGCTGCTGGTCCCCAGCCTGGGCCCAGGGATGCTGCAGCAGCACATCATCCCCATCCTCACCGCACCTTCCCCCCCGTCCGTCTGAACTCATCGGATTCGTTTAGCTTTTCTTTTCCTTTTTTTTTTTCTTAAAAAAAACCCCTTTTTTTTCCTTTGTTTTAATAAGAAAAATAAAAAAAAAAAAATTAATGCTTTCATGGATAAATGACAGGCGAGTAAAAGCATTCCGGTCCTGAGAGCCCTTTCCCGGGGCCAAGCTCTCCGAGGCTGCTGGAGCGATCTGCACCGGTCAGCCTGGACTCCTTCTGCAGGGGAAGAAGGGGCCAAGCACCGGTCTCGGGGTGCCCCTGACCCCCACCACGGCCCCCCTGGTCTGTGCTTCATCCCTGCCGGCCCCGGCTTGCCTAGAGGAGCACCACCACCACCGCCACTGCCACCACTGCCGCTCGTCATAACTCAGTGATCTCCAGAGGGCTCTCCATGATCACCTCCCGCATCTTGTGCAGGGGGGTGGACTTGGCCGACTCGGTGCGGGCGTTGTGGTCGCTGTAGCCCCCGCAGTCAGCGGTCAGAGTCTCCAGCGAGCGGCCCAGCACCTTCTGGTCGTCCTCGGGCAGGCTGTTGAGGTCGGAGGCGAGCAGCGTGCCCGTGCTGCCATGCACCACGTGGATGCCGTCGGGACCCTTCAGCTCCACCGGCTGCTTGTGTCGGAAGCGGAGGCTGCCCTGGCTGGGACTGCGCTCCTCCTCCTCCTCCTCCAGCTCCTTCTGGATCAGCTGCAAAAGAGCCATGGAGTGGGAGAATCACCGCCGTGGCCAGAGGAGCTCCTGGATCCCCTGGCTCCAAACCTCCTGCAATGCTGGAGTCCAGGAGGGATGGGCCCTCCTCTTCTGAAGCACCCTCAGAGTGCGGTGATGAGGATCACCAGGACATGATCTCCAGCTGGGTCACTCAATCCTTGGGTGGATGTCCCAGCTCAGGCACTGGCCACCAGCTGGGTTGTGTCCTGCAGCAGCCCTCACAGTGGCCAAGGAGGAGTTTGGACCCAGGTTGGGATTTTGGGTTGTATGAGGGTGGTGGGGTAGGAGGCAGACAGGAAAAGGAGTTGGATGTGCTGGAGGGGGATAAAACATGGATAATGGAAGGCAGAAGGGTTGAAAGGCATCTCCCATCCCACTGCTCTCCTCTGCTCTCTTTGCCCCTCGTTTTGCTCTCCATGAAGGAGTGGAAGGCTGCAGAAGGACTTGCTTCTCCCCACACCAGCACCTTCCTGGGGTTGACAGGCTCAGAGGAGCAGAAGGGAGGGAAGATGTTCCCCCACAGTTTTGGCCAGCCTTGGCAGAGGTGAAGAGCTGATGGACAGATGTCACCCCACAAAGAGGAGGGGTCCTCCTTCAGGAGGGACAGACCAGGGAAGAAGGTGCTGCTGATGCTCAGAGGAAACACGGAGGGTCAAGAGAGCTGGGGCACTGTGGGGAACCAGCAATCTCAGTGGAAAACCAACATCTGGCTCATTTTGGCCAAGCAGAGAACAGGGGGACCACTGGGTGATGGGGATCCAGGCCACATGGAGTGACTGCAGCCTGTGGGACCGGGAAGACACACTGCATCCCAGAGGGCACGGCAAGCACCTCCCCATGCCCACGCACACCCCTCTACCTCCGAGACCGAGGAGCGGTCCCCCTGACTGGCGGTGGCCTTATGCACCATCCGCTGGGCAAAGAGCTTTTTCAAGCGCATGTAATCATCCAGGACCACCTTCAGGAGAGTGCCCTGGGTGGAGGGGGAGAGATGGGGGGTTACCCAGGGGACACAGTTTGATGGGAGGGAGGGAGGCTGGCCTCATGCCAGCAGTTTTTGGAGCGACATCACCCTCGGGCACCGCCGCTGCGGACCTGGAAGGTGTAGCAGTAGGAGAAGACCCCTCGGTGGGGGATGCCTGCACCCAACACTCACCTTGATGGGTCCCTCCCGCATGATCTGCCCCAGCTTGGCAATGTTGTCGTACTCCTGGATGGCTGCGCGCAGGTAGCGGTCGTCCTCGGGCTTGGCGGCCGAAGGCTCTCTCCCGAAGGTCCCCTGCAGGAGGAGAGAGCAGCTGAGGAGGTGGCACAGGTGACAGGCGTGGGGAGATGTGTCCTGGCGGGGGCTGTGTCTCACGTGGGTGCGGGCAGGGCTGTTCCAGAGGTCCGTGATCTCGCTCAGGTTCTCGGGCAGGTCGTCCTCGTGCTCCGCCTGTGCCGCCAGCTCCATGTTCCTGCAGAAGGGGTCCAGCCACACGGGGTTGGCCCTGCCCAGAGGAGGGGAACAGCCATCAGCGCAGGCAAAGAGCAGCAGTATCCCATACCCCATCCAGAGCCCAGATGCTGAGGTTGTGCTGCCTCCTCCTGCCCTGCGCAGGTAGGAATTTGGCTGCTCTGGATCCAGATGTGTGCCAACACCTGCTCATCGCCTCTGCTTGCCCCAGACCTGGTCAGGATTGGCAGAGATGGAGTCACAGGAGAAAGCACAAGCTTTTTTTGCTTTGAAAGCTCTCAAGACAAGCACGTGCCCCAGGGCCAGAGCCACACTCCACACAGAGCAGAGCAGCGAGACATCACGTCTCCACCTCCAAATGCCTCTGGCTGCTCTTGGGAGCAGTCAGCAACCCCAGGAGGTTGCCCATTAGAGAGGAAGGGAAGCACTCACCCATCAAAGGAGTACTTGTTAGTGTTTGGCATGTCCATGATGTCCATGAAACCTCTGTTTCCTGCAAAGGCAGGGACGGCCGTTACAGCACAGCCCGTCAGTGGGCTGGGCAGCAAATCACAGTGTGACACTTCTTTACCAGGGAGGGAAACTGTGCAACCAGAAAGGCACCAGTGGTGTGAGAAACACTCAGGGATGTGGCTGATAATGCAAAGCCTGGATGCTGGGAAAAGCCTCCCACCATCACGCCTCGCTGGGCAGGATCACTGCTGATGCATCCCCCGCTCTCCCTGTGTTCCCCCTCTGTGCTCTCCATGCACCCCCTCTCTCATGCAGCTGGGACACCCCAAACACTGCTCACCGGTGGAGCCAGCCACTATGGCTTTCAGTTTCCTTTTGTGCCTGCAAAAGAAACACAGCGAATGAGGACGGAAAATAAGGAAGATGCTGAAAAGGAGAGTGACACACAGACTTGCAATAACCCTTCACACAGGGATACCATAAGGCTGGTAAGCATGAAGGGGAGAGGTGCTGTCAGCATTAAAATGATATATTGTGGAAGAAGAGGTGTTGGGAAGCTGAAGCCCTCCTTTGCTTGCTGGCATTTCCAGGGCTGGGAGCAGCCACGTGGGTCCCTGGCCCACAGGGACATTGCAGCTGGTGGGGCAGAGCTTGGGTGTTACTCACACTGTCCTGTAGTACCAGTTCATGAGGATGAAGAGCATGGCAGCCAGGAAGAGCAGGACGGCCAGCACGATGATTGCCATCTGGGAGAGACAGAGGGGTGGTGGAAACCTCTGGCATGGAGCCAGCACCCAGTGGTGGGCACGCACTCGAAATTATGAGGGTGAAACATCTCTCCAGTCCACGACCAGTCCCCATCAGAAGGGACGTGGCCCCACCTGTGAGAAGCATCTCCAGCCCAAGCCGGGCCATTACCTGCAGAGCTGAGAGGTCATCTGGCGCCCGGGCAGTGATGGCAGGCTGCACGTCCAGCACGTTGTAGTTCCTGAAGAGATTCCTCAACTGCTCCTTGTTCTCGTCTATCATCTGAATAACCCTGGGAAGAGAAGGGTTGCTTCGGCATCTTGGCATTAATGAGGGTCCCCGAGGCCCCACGGGGTGGGTGATGGGCCAGGGGTCGTACCGCTCCACGTCCAGGATGCGGTTGGTCTCCCTGTTCACCACGTGGATCAGCAGCTCCGTCTGTGCGAAGTTCACCCGACCTTTCTTGTCAACATGGAACTGGGGAGACACAACAAGGTCTGCAAGTGTGGGAGAGGCGTCTCCTCCTGGGTGTGCCCCGAGGTTGCTCAAGGTGGCAGGAGACCCTCAAAAGCATCAGTCTGGACCCCTGGGATCCAATCCATCACCTTCAGAGCTCAGAGGTGTCTATGGCTTACAGACAGGACTCTCACACAGGAGACCTCCCAAGCAGCATCTGGAAGGGAGTTGCCAACCCCTCAAAGCAGCCTCCAAGGTGGATGGTTACCTGCACGTCATCCGTGTTGACGATGGCGCCCGTGATGTTGGAGAGCAGGCTGATGAACTCCTCCTCAAACTGCCTGACTTTGTCGGGGATCTCGTTGATGATGATTTTGACCCGCTGGTCATCCCGCAGGATGTAAATCCCCACAATGGCAGTGTCATTGTGGCCCACCAGGTCAGAGGCCATGATGTCCACCACGAAGTAGCCGGGGTTGTAGGCCGTGAAGAGGTCAAAAGTTCGCAGGATCCCATCAAGGGTTCCTGGGGGATGGATGGTCACAAGCCTGGGATTAGTCATCTGGCCATGGGAACATCTTTGGCCATAGAGATGTCTGTGGCCAAAGCCCTGTGCTTGCAGGGTACTCACCAATGCTGAAGATGTTGGCCACCTCCTCAGAGTCATTGGAGTGTTGCTTGATGTAGCGGATACCCAGGATGTTGTACAGGACCAGGCTGTTATTGCCCACGTCGGCGTCCACGGCAACCACTCTGATCAGCTCTGACCCCACCTTGGCATCGGTGGCAACCCCTTTGAGAGAGAGATGGGAAAGGGACCTGGGGCCAAGCTGGCTCTCACTGCCCCACCATCCTGCTGGTGCCCCCCCAGCCCCTGGCACTCCTTACCCGCCGTGTACTCCGACTTGGTGAACTGGGGGGACTGGTCATTGATGTCGTCCAGGAAGATCCGCACCTCCTGAAGGGTCAGGTCCCCACTGAGGTCCCAGAGCTGGGCTCTGCCTGCCCGCTGGCCCCGGGGAGGGGACCAGTTCCTCTGGCTGGATGCTTTGACAATGATGGAGTAGTATGGCTCCTTCTCTCGGTCCAGGTCTCTCAAGACCTTCAGCTTCCCCTCTCGGCTCAGCTGGAAGTTGCTCTCCTGATTCCCAGCTGAGTGTAGAAAGGGGTCCCCAGTAAGTCCCCTTTGGGCTTGGCATTTCCAAAATGCCACCTTGCCCATTGACTAGGGCAGAGAGGCAGCAAGGAGATGATGGGAGTAATGGAGACCCTCGGTGAGGGGTGTGCAGGGGGGCACAGAGCTGCCATCTCAGCACCCACCTGCTATGAAGTAGTAGACGATGGCATTGGAGCCCTCATCCGCGTCCACCGCCCCGGTGACGTTCCCCACCACGGTGCCCGGCCGCGAGTGCTCTGGGACGGAGAGTGCCTGGTACTGGGGACTGTCCCTCTGCCAGAGCGCCCGAGAGAAAGGAATGTTGTGAGCACTGAGGTTGCTTTAAATAAAAGCAGACAAATCCCATCGCGCTTCCCACCATGGTGACACCCGGCTGTGCTTGCTCCACCATCCCTGTATCCCCTGTGTCCCACCCCCTTCATGCTGGTGCCTTACGGGTGGCCTGAGGAACACGGGCTCGTTGTCATCGATGTCATCGAGTGCGACCTGGAGGGGCTGCATGGTCTCATAGGGTGGCTGGCCCTGGTCACAGGCCACGATGATCAGCTGGGGAGAGAGGCAAAAGGGCCATCCTGGGCCTTTGGCCTGGGATATTGGGGGGATTCAACAGGGAATTGGGAGTTGGTCCACCAGGATGCAACTCCCCGATGGCACACGATAACCACCCAGTTCCTGCTGAAGTGTGATATCCTCACAACTGTGGCAGCTGACCCCGTTCCCACCACACCACCTGCATCCCACCAGCCCCACACTGGACCCACAGTCTCAAGGACTGCCCCGGCCACCCCGCCTGGCTCACGTTGTACACTGCCTGCTTCTCCCGGTCCAGCCGCATGGCCGTCTGGATCAGCCCACTGGCCGAGTCGATGCTGAAATACTCCCAGTCTTTGTTCCCTGCCCCGGTTTTCAGCAGGTTGTAGAGCACCACTCCGTTGAGACCTTCATCTTTGTCCGTGGCATAGACCTCGTAGACGTTGGACCGCAGGGGGATCTCCTGCTTGCACACACACAGCCCTTCAGCATTGCATGTGAGCCCCCTGCTCCCCCCACCCCTCCAAACCCCCTTGGTCCAAAACCCCTTGGGTTTGGAGGTCAGCAAGTTCCCACTACCCAAAGTCCAGGTGGGGGCTGGAGACATGGAGCTGTGATTCCCTTCCGCGGGGTGGGTGCTCCGTGCACGCACTGGGGACCGGCTGAGTCAAGCTCAGCTTCCCAGAAAGGAGAAACATCTTAAATGTCAGCATTTCCAAACCATGTTTATAAACAGGCTCTGCACGCAGTGGCTGACTGTTCACTTATTTTGAGTGCTGCTGGGGTTTCTGTTCCCCAAAACTGTCCCAGCATCCCCATTCACACGTATGGAGAGAGGCTGTTTTCGAACGTCCAGCCCCATGACCCAAACCTTCTTGCCACATGTTAAATCAAGGTCTTGTTCCATCCCCAGTGAAGATGGGAGATTGGATTTTGCTGCTGATAAGCAGGAGCGCCCCTAGCCAGTCTCAACATGCCATGACCCTGCTTCCTCTCAAGGGATTTACCTCCTTGATGTGCAGAATGGTCCCGTTGGGAGGGCGGACAAAGACAGGGCGGTTGTCGTTGATGTCAATGACCTCGATGTGAAGCATGGTCGTCCCCCAGAGAGGGGGGTGCCCCTTGTCTGTGGCTACCACTGTCAGGTTGAACCGCTCATAGGACTGCAGGCGCCGCCGGGATGTGACAAGCCCGGAGTCTTTATTGATCTTGAAAGCCTCTAGGGGCAGAAAAAACCCACATCTCTGGCTCAGGACACTTGGCACCACATAAACTATTAGAAATGAGTGTAGCAGCTGAAGTACACCCCCCACTAGTGGGAAATCCCTGTCAAGGGGTGATGGAGAAGAGCGCAGCCAGGGGTGTCTCAGGGTTTTCGGAGCATCCCTGCCCACTGACACATCCTTGTCTCTCGGCCCTACTCCCTGGTCACCCCTGTCTGTGTTTCCCTCCTGCCCAGGCTGGGACAGTGGAGCCAGAGGAGCCCATCAGTCTCAGGAAAATGGATGTTCTGCCATTTCCCTCTACCTTTATGCTGGCTTTTGCCTGATTTCTATAATTTCTCAGTGTGCAGATATAGGATTTCAGGCACTATCACTATCCACCCACACCTCCTAGCCCTTCCTAGCCCTCACCTAAAGCAGGCAGTGAGTTTGCTCCAAGACACACTTGTGTACATAGCAAGTCTTGCTGGGGTGGGGGAGACAAGGATAAGCTAAGGCTGAGCTGCAGGATAAGGCAAGCAAAGTCATAACATCCCACACCATGAAGAAACGGTGGAGCAGGAGCGACAGCCTCACGCTTTCAGGATTGCTCCCAGAGCGCGTGTGGAATGTTGCTCCCAACCAGCTGCAGGAGATGGGGTGTAGGCTTGACGCCTGTGTCTCCTCCCTCATCGCAACCCTCCTCCCTGGGGAAGAGCCCCCTGTCCCCAGCAGCTACCTGCTCCAGGACCCTCGATGCTGTAGGTCACCACGCCGCTGTCCCCTTCGTCCAGGTCGGTGGCAGTCATGGTGATCACCGACGTCCCCGCCGGCTCGTTCTCGTAGACACTGGTGCTGAAGTGGCTCTTGCTGAACTGGGGCCTGACGTCGTTGATGTCCAGGACTGTGATCAGCACCTTTGACAAAGCACAGCCAGTGGGGTGAGGGGAGGCTGGAGAAGGCTGGGCAGCCCCCAGGGGCCGTAGCCCTGCTGTGACTCGCAGCTCTGCTGCCTGAGCACGAGCACGGTGCCCTTCCTGCTGTTTGTTTAACTCTGCTGGCTGAATTCCTGCCTCCAACAATGGGGGCTGCCATGGCTGGGGCCCCCATTCATGCTGGAGCACTTGTAGACAATAGTGTCACCCTCCCCTGCCCCTCCCGCTCCGTCCCCTCCTGCTGTACCCTGTGGCACAAAGTGCCCTGCACCACCCATGCCACAGCCCCTGGAGTTATCTGCTCTTCCTTCTGCCTAATTCCTCCCCACTGAGGAAAAAAGTTGCAGCTTTATCACCTTCTTGCTAGTACCACCACATGAAGGGTGGTGGGAGGAGGAGAGTCCTACCTGCACAGAGTTCTCCCGGCGGTTACTGGAGACATCCCCAGGGTTGTCCCTGGCCACAGCTGTCAGGGTGTAGTGATCCTTCTTCTCCCGGTCCAGGGCTGACAGGATGTAGATGTCACCCTGCAGCACACAGAGACCTTCAGGTGGACCTCGTCTGGCAGAGCTGGTACTCGAGAAGGGGCAGAAGGTGAGGTGTGGGAGCAAGGCACAAGTTGGGACCATTTCAGCCTCCCCTCCCTTTCCCCACTCTGTTCCAGCCTTGGCTGGCTCCTTACCGTGTTGGGATTTATCCCAAACTTGCCCTCTCCATCCCCCAGGCTGTACTGGATGAGAGCAAACTGCCCAGAATCCGCATCGGTGGCCTTGATTGTCAGAATGACCGTCCCCAGTGGCACATCCTCAAAGACAGCTTTCTGCAAGCAAAGGAAGCAGGCAGGACTGGTTGGTTCATCATGTGCTCTTTTAGTGGGCAGTAGCCAAGGGTGTAGGGTGGCATCCAAGGGTGGGCACAGCCAGCTGTTCACACAGAGAGCATTGCTGGGCTGACCATCTTCTTCAAATGGTCCAAGCACAGAGGGAAGAGAAGCTGTCCCTGGAGAACCTCACCTGGTAATCACTGCCCAGCCCCACATGGAGTGTAACAGGGGAGCCCAGCTCACCTGGTAGGATAGTTGACTGAAAATAGGGTTGTTGTCATTGATGTCCACAATCTGGAGGTACACAGGGATCTCAGCGGATCTGCGGGGAGAGCCGTTGTCGGAAGCTCGGACGGTGAAGTTCAGCCACTGCACCTCCTCATAGTCCACTGTCCTGTTGGCCACGACCTTCCCTGGAGGAGGGCAGACCTTGAAATGAGAAACCTGCCCAATGTCACCACCCTGCCCCAGACTCCCACCTCTCCAGGCCACCGACCTGCTGACTGGTCTTCGAGACAGGCATAACCTTCCGGAGAGAGGTTCAGCAGCTCGTAGGTGATCTGCCCATTGGCACCTTTGTCTGGGTCCACTGCTGAGATGGAGATGAGCGTGGTGCCCTGTGTGGCTCCCTCCAGGATCCTCTCAGTGAAATAGGTGACCCCAAAGGGGCGGAAGCGGGGTGTGTTGTCATTGACATCCAAGATGTTGATTGTCAGCTTGGCTGTGGCCATGGTGGAGACCACAGAGGGAGAGAAAGAGAAGGAGTCAGAAAGAGAAGAGAAGAGAAGGAAGGATGAGAGGAAGGAGGGTGTAAAGCCAGAAGTGTAAAACTCCAGGAGAGCCAAGTGGTGCTTGTTCATCACGAGAAATTGCAATATTCCCCAAAGCCACTATACCTTGGTCTGTGTGTGTCTTCTCACACAGAATTTACCAGGAGCAGGGTGGCAAGACAAGGTGGGGATGGTAATGAAGAAATGGGTGTCTCCCATATTACAGTTACAGGCAAATGGTCCCCTCCATTCCCAGTGCAGCCCTGGGATGTCTGGGGCATTCTCTAAAGGAGCACTCAGGGTAGAACCACTCAGGGTGGAACCTTATGGGATTACTCCCTCTGGAATTGCCACTGATTGGGATGGAGAGGGAGGTGGGAGAGCTGCTGACTACACAGAAGCTGCACTGGTGCCTGGGAAGGGCCCCTGGCAACTGCCAGCCCTGTCCCCCCACTTACCGTTGGGCACACTGACCGAGCGGTCGATGACTTCGCTGGCATTGTCGTGGACAGAGATGGTGACCTCGTAGGAGGCCACTAGTTCACGGTTGAGGGGAGTTTTGACCTTCACAGCTCCTGGGAATGCCAAAAAGATGGATGTCACAGGCTGTGCCTGTGCCCCCCTGCCCCAAGGACCCTCGGCAGGGCAGTGTGTACCACCCAACTGCTGCACCCTGGGCTGCACTTGTTCTCCTGCCTCTCCAAAGGCTAAGTGGGAGAAACAGTTGATAGCTACAGGAGACAACTTCTCTCCCCCTGCTCTCCACCTTCTGCCTTCCTGTCTCCTCCGCTCTGCCCAGCCAACAGGTTCTCACACGGCCTCAGCCAGGTAAGGGTTTGGGTTGTGCATCCAAGAGGGGTTTGGGAGCAACTGCTGCTGCTTCCCTGTACAGCCCCATCCACCTCAGCTCAGCATCTTTAACAACCTAGTTCTGTATCCTTTCCAACAAGGGCATTTTTCTTTCCAGATGTGGGGTGCTCCTGGCTCTTATTCCCCAAAAGTAGAGCCCACCTCCTACCCCGGAGTGACCCTCCTGCTCCCCCAGTGAGGGTGTTCATGTCCAGTCTGCCAAGGCTGAGCAGCCCCTGGCCCGCAGTGGGGCTGCCAGTGGAGGTGGCTGAGATGGAGGGAGATGGATGGCACAGAGACACAAATGAGCACAGACACAGAGACAAACCTGCTAGGCTGAGAGCCGGGAAAGAAAGAAAAGGGTTAATTAAGTCAGTCAGTCAGGGAAGAGAAGACAGGGCAGGGTGAGACGGGACAGCTGGAGGAGGACAGCAGGGAGGCAGGAGAGGTGCATCATCTCCCCATGCCTTGGACACCTACCTCCAGGCAGAGAAGAAGAAGAAGAAGCAGCAGAAGCAGAAACAAGGAGAGGGGTCCACACTGCCTGTGCCACCCTTCCCGCTCTCCTACCTGTCCTAAAATCCACCGTGAATGCTCCTTGCTGTTCAGGCACCAGCGCGTCCGTGTCGTCACGGGCCACGATCTCCAGCAGGTAGTACTCCAGGCGAGGGTGCAAGTCCCGGTCGATGGCAGTCACCTGGGCCACCACGGTGCCGGGGGCAGCTGACTCGGGCACGCTGACCGTCTGGACGGGGTTGATGAACTCGGGCCGGCAGTCGTTGATGTCGTCGATGACGATGCTGACGGTGGCGGTGCCCGAGAGCGCCGGCGTGCCCTGGTCCACGGCCACCACCGCCAGCCGGTAGGAATCCCGCTCCTCCCGGTCGATGGTGGTGTGGGCCACGCGGATCACCCCCGTGGTGGCATCAATCAGGAACCTGTCCTGGCCACCACTCTCAATCCGGTAATCCAGCTGTTGGTTAAGGCCACTGTCAGCATCCGTGGCTGTCACCTGGAGGACGGAGAATCCTAGAAAGGTGGGACACAGTCCTCTCAAGCAAGGGCTGGAGGGCAGCAGTAACAAGCCCTTGACCCCAAGGCAAATACCATCAAGCAACGTGGGCAGCCCCAATTCCCAGATTTTCCCTTCAACCCCATCCTGCTCAACTGTGACACTGGGAGCTGGATCTTCACAGTCCCAGGGGGACACCCAGGTCTCCCCATGGCCCACCCTCACACCCAGCCCTGACCTGGGGGGCTGTTTTCCAGCAGCCGTGCTGTGATGAATGCTGGCTGGAAGACAGGGCGGTTGTCATTGTCATCCAGGATGGTCACTGCCAGGCTGGCAGTGCTGTTCAGCCCCCCCACGTCACGAGCCACCAGCGTGAACTCCAGGTGAGGGTCCAGCAAAGCCTCTCGGTCTATCACAGCACCAACCTTCACTGAAACAACACCTAGAGAAGGGGAAAAACCTGGTGACAGACCCCACAGGCGCCTGGTGGCCCTGGGCTAGAGATAGGGACCAGCTGAGCCACCCCACCTGTCTTGCTGTCAATAATAAAGACATCCAGGGATGACTTCAGGAGCTGGTAGGTCACCACAGCGTTGCTGCCCTGGTCAGCATCCAGAGCTAGGATGGGTCCACTGAGCATCGTGACCAGAGTCCCTGGATGGGATGATAAGCATTAGGGTGGGTGGCAACCCCCTACTGAGCCCTCCTCCCACCCTGGTGACACATGAGGGACAGCAATGAATGGATGGAGGAGGTGACAGAGCAGGGCCTCATGGGGTACAAGGCAGTGGGGGGGAGCTGCTTCAGCCTTGCAGACCGACTCGTGAGCCCAGGAGAGGCGGTGGGACATCCAACTAAAAACAAACAGACAGATACATCCATCAGATAGGGCAGCACCAGCACCCTGCTGCCGAGGGTGTCACCTGGAGGCACACCAACCATTCGCCTGGGATGTCCCACAAGGGTGGGACAGGATACCTGAGGTCTTGGAGCAGGGAGCAATTTAAATGGCAGGAAGGCAAAAGAGAAAAGGCCCAGTATTTCTAGCCCTTTGTCTGGGAAGTGTCTACCTGGACAGGCTGGACTCTTTTATCTCTAACCCCTGGAGTAAGGTGGCTCTGGGTGATGGAGACATGGCAGCCCATCCCCTGCATGGATGCTGGGGAGGTGGGTGCCCTCAAGGCTGCCCCCAGGGCTCCCTTCAGCCCCTGGGCACCTCTTGCCCTCTGCAGCTGAGCAATTCCCAAGTGGGGCCCATTTCTGACCTGTGCCAGGAAGGGTTTTCACAAGCAGCACAGCCCCTCCTCAAGGCTGATCTCCCTGGGCAGTCGGCAGGAGTCCCTGAAACTCAGCATCCCTGTCCCACCGACCTGCAGCCTAGCCCTGTTCAGAGCTGTGCCTCCTCCACCACGGCCAGGAGACACCTCCCCTCACCCAGCCCCAAAGGGAGTTTCCAGGAGCCACATAAGGGAGTGAAGGGAGACCTACCTGGGGGTGAGTTCTCCATCACCTCAGCCTGGTAGGCGCTCTGGGTGAAGAGGGGGCGGTTGTCATTCTCATCTGCTATGGAAATGACTAGCAGGTCAAAATCCTAAAGGACAATTGAGACAAGAGGGCGATGACCATCATGTCCTTTCCTTGAGCTCACCTTCCCCCTGTCCCACCTCCAGTCCAAGCTGTGTGATCGTGATGCTGTGTTCCCTGGACCACCCTCAAGGGCGTGCAGGGACCCTCATTGGGCTGGGCATCCCAAAGGGTGATGTCTGAGACATCACAGCGGAGCCAAAGGATGCCCTGGTATCCTTGTGGTTGTCCAGCTCTCCAGCCCATCTTTGTCCTGCCTTCCACGACATCTACTGCAGTTGCATGGAGTCAACATGCGATCTTGGGCTTGCCCTAAATCCTACTAGTCCTGTTCTCTGCTGAGGGTGGCATTGCAGTCCCCTCCTTGTGACCCCCAGATGCTTTCTGGGGCTGGTTGCTATTGGAAATGCTGTGGGTAAAGGCATTGTCTGTTTTTAGCCATGGCAGGAACCCCTTTCCCCTCCCAGCCACCGCTGGAGGTCCTGGCAGTGTCCATAATTACCCGCCTGGCATTGCGGATGTTCTCGGGGTTGTCCTTCACCGTGATGGTCAGCCTGTACTCTGCCACCCGCTCCCTGTCCAGCGGGCGGTTTACGTAGACAACGCCACTCTACCAGAAAAGAAAGGGAGAGAACGGGTGCAAGGCATGTGAGGAACGCTTCCCTTAGGGCACCTCCTGCCAGGACACGGATCCCACGGGTGCCCAGGGAAGGTGGGGCTCTGGGGCCAGGGCTGCCCACCATCCCACCCCCCGGGGCGTACGGTGCTGTTGATGTAGAAGGCGTTCTCAGTGTTGCCTGCGGTGATGTCGAAGGTCAGGAGGGCGTTCGGCCCCTTGTCCGCGTCCCGGGCGAGGACGCGGGTGACGAAGCTGGAGACGGGGGCGTTCTCGCTGAGGGTGATGTTCATCGGGAGGTTGAGGAGCACAGGGTCGTTGTCATTGATGTCCAGCACACGGACACCCACCAGGATCTGCTGGGGGGAGAAGCGGGGCAGGCATTTGGCACTTATTTCTGTCCCCTCCCATCCTTTCCTTGCACCCCTCCCCAGGCAGGAGGTGGGCTTCCCCACTCAGCTCAGTACAGCCTGGGGGAGGGAAGCCCCAGGGACAAGGGGAAGGAGGAGGAGAAGAGGAGAACAAAGACAGAGACCAGAGGGAAGGGTCTGGGAAGGGGGGGACAACACCCCAAAGCCCCTGGTGCCACCCCAGGGGACTCACCGTGGAGCTGAGGGGGGGCACCCCCCGGTCCCGGGCAGCGATGGTGAGGTTATAGAAGGGGATGTTCTCACGGTCCAGCTCCGCATCCTTCCGCACCCGCAACTCTCCTTCCACCGGGGAGATGACAAATTCCCCTGCCGGAGACAGCGGGGCCTTACTTGTGCCACGTCCCTGCAAATGGCCTGGCTCCCCAAGGGAATGGCTTGTCTGGGAGCTGGGACACAGGAACCACGGCAGGTTTGGGGACAAACCCATGCCCCACTATTGCACATATGGGAGGACTGTGGCAGCTTGGGACTGTGCTACTGCACCCCTAGGTACCAGCAGGAGTAGGGGAGGGGGTGAATGCCCAAAAAAGGGGTGCCTGTGCCCCTTTTCTCGGCCTTTCTGAAGATGTCAACAGCCCGTCCATGTCCTGCGATGGCCAGAGCAAGGTGGGCCACACAGCACAGGCTCCCCACAGGCCAAGGGGCCATGTCATCGTCATCCTGGAAAAGCTTTGCAGTGGGGTCAGCTGGGCTCTGCCTTCCAGATTCCCTGGACTGAAATCATCACCCCCTTCACGGAGGAACAGCTCCATGTCCCCATAGTTTGGGATGCCCACTGCTCCTCTGCCACCTGCCCCAGGGTGCTGGTGGAGCTACGGGATGCAGAGCAACATCGTGCCCAAACGCCCTGCAAACTCCACAGGGGTGAGGTTTCTCTTTCTGTGGTTTGTTTCTTTGCCCTTTCGATTTATTTTTTTTTTTGTCTTCATTGTTTAGCAGATTTCCCCCCTCCCTTGCACAAGCCCCAGCCACCCCCCTGTCCAGCCACGAACAGGTTAAGTTTCCTGTTGCTCAGAACAGGATTTCCTGGTGTCGAAAGGCTGAATTCACAGAAACAGCTGCTTGGAGGGAGGATGGCTTTTCTGAAACTTCCGCCCCACACTCCCTGAGCCAGGCTCCTCCACGGGGCAGCCAGCAGGACAGGCTGTGTCCCCGTGACCCCACTCACCCAGGGGGTCCCCGGCGACGATGCTGTACTCCACTTGCCCGCTGGGTCCCGAGTCGCCATCGTGGGCCAGGAAGGTCCAGACCCGTGGGCCGGGCTGTCCTTCCGTGACGTCAAAGGGACCCTCGTAGGGCCGGGGGAAGGTGGGACAGTTGTCATTGATGTCATTGAGGTTCACCAGCACCTGCGGTCAGGACAAGGAAGCTGAGGGCTGTGAGAGGAGAGGGATGGAAGGGGAGACCGGCCCACCGGCCATGAGCATGGGAAGCCATGGATGGGCAGCATTGCAAAATATCTCCTCTACTTCTGGTTTTTCTGGGTTCACCAAACATCCAGCTCACAGTTCAGAGGTTCAAACACAGTTATGCCTGATCATGCCCATCCTATAGTCACACTGTGAAACTCCAGCTGCACACGGGGGGGGGACACTGTTAAACCTCTGGGCCACACATCGTGATGGAGAAGTCAAGGCAAAAGCCCACATTCACATCCTAAAACCCAAACTGGATAGACAAAACCCACAGACAAGGGTTTGACCACCAAAGCCATGAATTTGGAAAGACCCAACCTCTGCAGCCAGCTGCACACTTGCATTCTCCTTTTCCTCCAGAAAGGTTTAATTCCTAGTGCTAAGCAAACTTAAAAAAAATTTGCAGGTTGCATCCTTATTTCAACAAAACCACTCGTGGTAAAGGTGGTTATGAGAAAGACACTGGAAATGGGGAGTTTTCTGACCTCCTGGGTTAAAGGACAGTAAAATCCATCAGATGGGCAATTGTTACGGGTTAAATCTAATCTTTACAGAGAGTATATCCAAGTCTCTGCTCCGTTTCCTAGCAATGGAGAAAACAAACACTGGCATGCCTTATCAGGGTGATGGACTTCCCATCACTCGGGATCTTAAACAATTCCTAAAAGCTGTGTTTTTGTATGGTGCTGGCACAAACTCCCTGGGCCATGTAGGGAGGGTGTTTCCTATCCTTCTGGCTGCAGTGACTGTTGCTGAGGGGGTTTCCAAATCCATGTCTCTGCTTGAGCCAAGTGCAGGGGAAGCTCTGCCTTCACTTGCATCATGCCAGCAGCTGTTGCCTTCCCTGCCAGCAGTGAAACCCCATGCCTGTCCCTGCTGCAGCTTTCCTGGGCCGGGACAGTATCAGAGGCCCAAATCTGAGGGCTTCCCATTTGCCCAAGCATGGACCAGAGCTTGTGGGGACAAATTTTATCCATGGAAATCTCCCACACTGGTATCTCCCCTTCAGTTTCTCTCTTTAACTTTGCACCTTTTGGGGGACTACAAAACACTTGGCTCGATATCCTGGTGAAGGATAATGGTCCAAGGGAGTGAAGACACAAGGTTTAACCCATCTGGGCACAAACAACATCTGCTCTACAACCTGTCAGATTTTGGTTTTGGCCACAGAAATAATCAATTCCTGCAAAATATTTGCTTTGGAGCTGCTCGTTTGCCCTCCCCACTCTTTGAGCAGCGCACTAAGTTCAGGTCACTGTGGTCCAGGAAACAAAGAAAGAGCTATAGAGCAAAGTAACAAAAAAACAAAGTAGAGGATTTAAATACCCTCCTTACAAGGAGTGAAAAGGGAGTTTTAAAAGCAGATAAGTAACCTGAGAAGATAAAGATAAAGTAGAAATTAATGCTATAGCAATGCTTTACTACCTGCTGTCCTTTCATGAGGAAGGACCAAGAAGACATCTAAAGAAAACATAATGCAACTTAAAAGGAGTTCTCTATGTCTTTGCAGGGCCAAATATTCAGGCAAATTCACCCACAAGTGTCTCTTGTCCATGTCCCTGCTTTGAGAATACCCATGAGGGAGCAGGGCGACAGCAACTGGGCAAACTGGCCACATCTGGGAAAAGCGACTGGTGGCCACTGGGAAAAGAGATGTGAAACTGCTCACACGAGAGGGAACTCCTTGACCCCAGAGAGGCCACAGTGTCGCAGCCCCGCCGGCAGCTCCTTACCGTGGCGGTCGATGTGAGCCGGCGCGAGACGGTGGGACACTGGTCGGTGGCGGTGACGATCAAGGTGTAGCGCCCGTGGCTGATCTCATAGTCCAGCTCCTTCACCGTGCGGATCTCTCCCTGCAAGGAGAGGGGAGGGCAGCTGGGAGTGAAGGCAGCAGGACAGGGACGTGTCTGGAATGGGGCCGGCATCCTGACTGACCGTGGCATTGTTGATGTGGAAGGTACCCAGGATGTTGCCCTCGGTGATGGCGTATGCCACCGTGCCATTGGGTCCCTCATCCTGATCCAGGGCCTGCACGGTGACCAGGGTGGCGTTCAACGTGGAGGGACCTTCATCGAGGGTCACCTCATACAGCTGCTGCCGGAAAGCAGGAGCGTTGTCATTCTCATCCAGGACGGTGACATACACGGTGGTGGTGGCCTGTGGGACAGGGGACATCACATTAAACACTGCGGAGGGATTTGCTGTGCAGTCTCTGGAGTTGGCTGGGAAAGGCTGGATCTGTCAAGGTCAATGACCAATGTGGGCTCAACCCTGCCAAGAGACACAAACACAGTGCAGGGCTCAAAATGAAATGAGCCGTGGCTGCAGACGCACTTCCAGGTAATTGCTGGGCACAGAGATAAACGTCCCGAGATTAAATCACACCCTTGTTCCCAAGCAAAGCACATCTCTGGAGGATCCTTCCCCTTTTCACACAGTTTACCATTGCTGGCAATCACAGGTGATAACATTGCTCATGGCAAAGGGAAAACCAGAGGCCAAACCCCTTCCTTTGGAAGAGACATGTGAGTCCTTGCCTTGGCTGTTATTAACAAGTGTGACAACGTCGATGGAAAATACCCGGAGACGATGCTGCCACGGCTCGGGGGAGGAACAAAACCAAGCATCTCAGACAACTAGACTGACCTCCCATGGTCCCACCATCTACCTGCTGACCACAACTTCAGGTGGACCCCATCCCCTTCCAGTTGTTCCTGGCCCTGCACAGGCACCTGGATGTCCTGACTGAAGGCTGTCTTCTGGGGGTGTCACCCCACCTGGGGATGGGGAGGTGACAAAGGCATGCACAGAGGTGGGATCTTGGGACAATAAACCATTCTCTTGGAGTCTCGACTTCATAGCTACAGCAAGATATTTCTTCCAGCCAGCCAAGAGTTACATTTTTGGCAAGGGCATCACAGCCGTGTCTGTTGTAAAAGCCATAAAGCCACATGGTAATTAGCTACTTTTCTATTTTCTTGCACACTTCAAATTTAGAGGGGGTTAGAAGCAAAGTTTCCTGTGGTTTGCAAACCTCCCCGTGTCTTCAGGCTCCGCTTTCCAGGGAATACTGTTTGGAAATGAGGCAGCTCTCAGCTGCAGCCAGAGATTTTGTTGATGCCTTTGGAATTTGAAGAGAAGCTCCAGGAGGAGTTATGTGTCAGATCACGGGGCTGCCTCGCTATTCGAGGGCAGAATAAAGGTCTCTCACTGTGTAAAAGTGCTGGGGGGGGGGAAGTTTTGCTCCCCTTCTTTTTTGGGAAAGCTCCTTCCCTTCTCTAAGCTGGCATTGCTCTGAGTTACCCTTCCCTGTAGCTGCCTCCTACCCATCCCAAGAGGATTTCTGCCTGCTTAATCCTCACAAACACGAGAAAAGCAATAATTGCAAGTAAAGTAATTACAAGCCAGCCCCAAGGGATCAGCTCCTCCTGGAAAGGCGTGAGACCAACAGCCACAAGTCCCCCGGCACGGCCAGCATCCTCCTTAGCACCCCAAAAACATGCAAAGAGGGACTGGCTTGCTCTTAGCGATGCTCTAACGGGAAAAACCCAGCAAACGCCCCCTCTGCCCGAAGAGGTGGGGACAGCGGTGACACCCACCCGTGGGGTGCTCCCCCCGTCCTCCCGCCCGCCGCTCCCTGCAGCCTCTCACCTCCTGGGGGTGCTCGCCGTTCTCTCCATCCCTGCGCAATATCGCAATGAAATTTCCTGTGTGTGCAAGCCCGGCTGCCGCGGCGGGGCTGCTCAGAGCGTGCGGTGGCTCCGCAGAGGCCACCTCTGCCCGGCCACCCCGCTGCCATGGGGGTGACGTCCCCCCGAACTAGGCTGCTGCTGGCCGCGCTCTGCCTGTTCGCTTCCCACGGTAAGCTCCAGCTCGCTTGCCTCTCTCCTCCCTGCCCGGAGAAACTCTTCTCACTGGGGCACCGTGTTCGCCGGCCCGGGGCTGTGCCTCGGCACAAGGAATTTGGGGCGTTTAGGGGGTTATTTGCTTTCTTCCCCCGTGATCGTGGGGTGCGGGGGGGCTCAAGCCAGCGTTTCACATGATGCTGAGGTTGTGTCGGGGTAAAGGGGCCACAGGGGAGCTGCCGTTCTAAAACTCTGAGGCTGCTTTTTTCTTTCTTCCTCTGCTTTGATCTAACATGCGTGGAAGGAAAGCAGCCACCCTCTGTCCCCGCCAGCCCCCGCTGGGGACCCCGGGCTGGAAAAGCCACTCTGTTCCCCCACGTCACTTTTTCCTGGCACTGTGGGGGTCCCCGGCTGTGCCACGGTGAGAAGACCCTTCCGTCAGCCCTGGGGGAGCGGGGAGAGGGGATTTGTGCGAGCAGGGCCGGGATGCCCTCTCCGAGGATGCTCCGCTCCGCCGTAATTGCTCGGACGTGCCGAGCAGCTTCTCTGAATGGGCACCCAGCCGTGGCCAGGATCACAGTGTGGCTGCCGAGCTCCCCTTCCCAGTGTTGAAGCTCACTGGCTGCTTATCAGGGGGATGCTATGGGAGGGATGGGGCTGCTCCATCCCTGACTCTGCAGCAGCCCTGGCAGGCAGCGTTTATGTTCGGGGCTCCGGGGCCAGGCAGTGACACAAGGGGCGGTGACAATTAAACCCCCATATCGTCTGTGGACGAAGAGTCAAGAGAAGGAAGCTGGGAAGGACCGTGATCCCTCCCTGCCCTGCGCAGGCAGAGGACAAGAATCCTATCGGGCTTTGCTTCACCATCTTTCCCAGGACAGGAAAGTGACTGTCTCCAGGATTACTGCCAGCACATCCCCAGGAAGAAGAGATGCCCAAAGATGCCCCACTGCAACGGGGCTGGGAGGTCCCTTCTTCTCTCTGCTCTGGGACACCAAGGCTGGTGTGGATTGAACAACGCTTTGCTTCTCATCCAAGTCTCGGCATCAGGGAGTGATTCCCAGCATCTCCACAGGGATTTGAATAATTTCATTTATGCATCTGGGGTGCTGGGACTGAACCTCAGGCCTTCTGCAATGCAACAAGCTTGGATGGTGATGATCAACGTGAGCCTGGTGCCAGAGGAACTGAGCTTTGTGCAGCCACACACCTGCCAAAACTTTCCGAACCCCCACCTAATTTTACTGGGGCTTGATGGAGAAGTAGAGCCCTTGGAAACATCCAGTTTGGAGATGCTGGCAACAAGACAGATGGGGAAGCGGCTCCTCTCCACCTAAAGAATGGCAGCTGAGCTGGGCTTTCCAAAATCACATCTCAGAGCTGCGCTGGCAGAGGAGCAAGGCAGGACCCTCCGGTGGGAGAAGCAGCTCCAGGCTGCTCTCCTGCCACTGCCTGCATGATGGGTGCCCCTGGAAAGCCATTTGGCTCCTCGGGGTGCAGGAGGTGAGGGCTGTTAACAGGGGCATCTTGGGCATCTTCAGTAAGTTTCTCCTTCTCTGCTGTAAGTACTTGTGCAGAGGTGTGGATGCCTCTGCACATCTCACCCAGCTGATAACTCTGAAGCACAATGACAGCACGGTGATGATGGGGTTTGGGGAACTTTGATGTGAGGCTGTTACAAAAGCTCCCAGAAGAGGGAATAAAGCTGTGTTCCTTGCTCCAGCGCTCCACTCTCTCTCCAGCAGCCCCTCCTCTGCAACAGGTGAACCTCTCCAAAGGCTCCATCCCCTGCTCTGCACAGATCTTCTTGAAGTGGAAAGAGGCAGACTGAAGTGGAAATCACTCCTGTCAGGTACATGAGTGCAGATCAAACACCTGCTTGCCAGAGCAGGGGACCAAACTCAGGAGAAGCAGCCAGGAGAGGCTTTTGGTCACTGACCCAGAATTTGGTGTGAAATCCCAATTTATTTAAGATGTTGGTTGGCAAAGAAACACAAGGTCTGGCACTTTTTTGCATTTCCTTCTGTCTGAAAGGAGATCTCCCAGGTTTCAAGCGAGGTGGTGATGGCAGCACCAGGGATGTACCAGTGCTGCACTGGGCTCTGCACGGCACCAATGCAACACCACTGCTTGGAGACAAAGATACTGAGGTGTCAAAGAGGAAGAGGGGCACTTCTGGCACCCACTTGAGACCTCCTCTGTCTTTACCAGATGGTGACAAGACAACAGATCTAGCACGGCCCTCAGTAGGTCCAGTCTCTCTCAGCTGGAGATGTGCAGAGACTAGCACCTGGCTTTATTCTGGCATTTGCCAGCAGCTCTGACTTCAAAGGGAATTGTTCAGTCGGGGTGTGGATGGAGCCAAATTTAATCTCCTGGGCTTCTACCATGCTCAGAGCCCAAGATCCATGGGCTTTAGTATAGTGACACCACCAGAAGCTGTTTCCTCTGGGCACCATCTGCTATCCAGCATGGCTTTAAAGCGTCATTACATCTTGGGGAGGGAACACCAACTTCCCTGGCGCTGCTGTGGGCTGCCAGCTGCCTTCTCCTACACTTCGTGGCTTTTGAGAGCCTTCCCCTGCTTGGGAGAATGAAGGGAGCTTGCTCATGCTGAAGGTTGAGCACACATAGTAACCTCTGCCCCTCCCCACTGCTGAAAGCGTGGGCGGTGCTGACTTTCCATCCAGACGGTTCCCATCAAGCTCCGGAGGTGGAAGCTGGACGGTTTAGTAAGACAGAGCTTTGCAAACTGTGTGGGGATGAGCGGGACAGCTTTACTCGAGGGCTGAGTGTGGAAAACAAAAGACTCCTGCAGATACTTTTGGAAGGTGTTGGAAGTGTGGCTTCCTTCAATAGAGCCCTGGCTTCCCTTCCTCTGGCTCCCGGGAGACCCCCGATGTGAATGGGGCACTTCCCGTTGCCGCAGGTATCACAAAACACATCTGAGGTGCCTTTTGTGCTCAGTGGGCTGGCAAGGAGGTGGGAGACCTGCTCTGCTGCCTGCCAAAACCCATCCAGCCCAGCCGTGCTTCCTGGCCCCAGCAGCACCTGAGGGTGAGGAGGAGTCAGGGCTTGAAAATAAGTCTGAACGAGGCAGCGTTGAGCTCGGGCCACACAAACCTGTGCCCCAGAGCGGCTCCAGGGATGTGCTGCTGCACGTGCTGTGGGGAGCAGGAAGCAATTAGCTGGAGAGGTCTGGCAAAGGTCACGCCATCCCTGGCTCCGTGGGGCTCCTTGGCACCCTGTGCTGCCGACCAGGGGAGTGTAATGAAGCAGATCTCCTTCCCAAACCCTCCCTCTCCCTGCAGAGCACCCTCGGGCAGGAACTTGGGGCTTTCATGGCTGTTCTTGCACCATCACCTAATAACCAGAAATAACCACGAGGGCTGGAAGGCAGCTTTTCGGTTTCACTCTCTCAGGCAGTGACACAGTGACCCTACCCAGAGGAAGAGTAGGATGCTTCTCTGGGTTGCCTAGTGATGGGGAGCCTCTGGCCCAGCTGGATGCCTGTGGGCAGGCCCAGCACACCGTGACACCCACTCGATATAGCAAGCGAAAAACCTCAAAGCCAAACGGTGGCGGAGCTAATGGCACAACAGGATGTTACCAAAATGAAAAAACATCTTGTCCTCATACCATCTTCTCTGCTGCAAAGCAGCCCCAGGAACCTCCCTTCCACAGTAATTTAAAGTAAATAAGCCCAGAATCTGCTTTTTCTTTTTGAAGTGACATTTGCCCTTCTGTTACAAAGCGGTGGCAGGGCCAGAGCACCAAAACCTCTCCTGTCTCTGCTCTTTCCTCTCCCCTCATGCACTTTCCCCTTCCCACCAGTGCCCTCCACCCACGTCCTGGGAAAGACCAGCAATGTCGTGGTGTGCCCCTCGCCCCTGCGCCTCTGCCAGGCCTCCCGCCCACATTCCAGAATATCTTTCTGAAAATTGTTTTCATTTTCAAGCAGCTCCTCACTGTCAGCGTCAGCCAGTTCCCCCTTCTCCTCCCCTGGGGCTGAAAAACAAGGAGGGTGGGACCTGCTCCCCACCTCATCTCAGGGGGCAGCCCCTCCTAGCTCTTTTCTGTTTACTTTTTCTCCTTTTATTTTTTTTGCAGCTGGCCCAGCAGCACTTGTGTTTCCTCCTTCATGGGCCATAACCCTGCTGCCTCACTTCTTTTCCACATGCTTTGCCTCCCTTGCCCCACACCTCTGCCAGCTCTGATGGCCCCAGACGAGCTTCTGCCTCCCTGCTGCTGCTGCTTAACTGTATTTAAAGCATGTTTCTCCTCCAGAGTTTATTTCTACGGTGAAGCTGTGCTCCCAGCCCTGCTGAGATGTTGCTACAGAATCCTGGAATGATTTGGGTTGGAAGGGACCTTGAAGACCATCTTGCTCCACCCCCCTGCCATGCGCAGGGACACCTTCCACTAGCCCAGGTTGCTCCAAGCCCTGTCCAATCTGGTCTGGGACACCCTCCAGGGATGGGGGCAGCACAGCTTCTCTGGGCACCCTGTGCCAGGGCCTCACCACCCTCTGCCAGCAGTGGTGGTGGGGCTGCAGTGCTTGTTTGGGGAGGGATCCCCATTTTGCTACGAACTCGGGGTAAGGCTGGGGTCTGACTCCTTGCTGTGCTCTCCCCAGGAGGGCCGGCAGCTTTCCTGATCACCACCCGTACTCGCTCTGGCGCTGCGCCGAGGGCCAGAAGCGTCACCCTGAGCTGCCGGATCAGCGGGCTCCCTGCGCGACCGCCAATGACCTGCTCTAGCAAGACCTGGTACTTCAGCAGCAACCGGCGACCAGAGTCTGCTCCGACAAGAAGGCACATGCCGCAACGTCACCGAGAAGGAGCTGCACCACGACCTGGGCAGGCACCACGAGCCTGGGGGCAACAGCACCCAAAAATCCCCCCTCGAGCGGCACCACGGGGTGGAGTTTGTCCCCGACCACCACGGTGCCTTCCACATCGTGGTGATGAACCTGACGCTGCAGGACAGTGGGAATTACTGCTGCTATGCCGCGGAGCTGAGGCGGGAGCACGGCAAGCCCCACACCATGCAGGTTGCTCACGGCTTTGTGGAGCTGCAGATCCAGCAAGGTGAGGGAGCAAGGGGGGCCCCTGCCAGCTCTGCATCCGTGCCAGGGTGTATCAGGGCTCGGGGGGGCCAAAAAGAGGTGGTGGGTGCAGCATCAGGGCTGGGGAGGCAAGGAGTGGGAATGCTGGAAGCCCAAGCCATGTTGCAAGAGTCGAAGAGCAGCAGATGTTGAATGTTTGAATTAGGGCCAGAGAGCAATAGAACATTAAAACAAAATGAAAAAAATAATAACTCGAGAGGCTGGAATGCAGTAAAATCCATGGTACATAGTTTCACTGATCTTCTTCAACCTCTTTCTGGAAGAGAGGAAAACAAACCTCAGCTTAAAAGGAGCTGGCTGGTGGTGCAAGCCCAAATGAGGGCTTGTAGATAACCTTGGGACACCAGCCCAGTGGGAGAGGCATGAGGGAGGGGAAGGCATCTCCTGCCCTTGATTTGCAGCATTAGGATAGATAATTTGTCTTTTAGACCAAAAAAAAAAAAGAGGCTGCATGGTCAGGGATGGGCCCCACTGCCACAGGGAAGAGGGGTCTTGCAGCAGGGATCTCTGCGTAGGCTTCCCAGGATTAAACCCCTGCTTTGGGGGTGATATTCTTAATATCAGGGGCAAAAAGGCAAGGACAGCCAGCAGTCTGGGAGTCCTGTGGGGCAGGAGTGAATCTCCTGAGGTGTAACATGCTTTTCTGTTCTCTTCTGCAGGCAGAGGAGGGCTTCAAAACTGCACATTTCATACAGCCACCAGCAAAGGTACGGGGAAAAAAAACCCTCTTTCCAATGTGCTGCTCGCCACCCTGGCCTGTGTTTTTCCCTAGGGATCGCTGGCTGCTGCAAACACCAGTGTCCACATGAAACCTCACTGTTGGGAGGGTGGTTTTCGATGCTGTCCCCACAGGGTGCATCTGACAGGCACGTCCTCAGCCCATCACCAGGATATGACTGTCCTGAAGCCCCTGGAGATCATTCACCCTGTGGTTCTAAAGCACCCAAGTCCACCCCCCTCCCGCCCCAAAACACAATTAGGGCTTTGGCAGCTGCTGCCACAAGAAGGTGGGAAGTGACAGAAAGGTAAAGAGTTGCAGGAACCTCTTGCAACACCTCAAGCCTGTGCCACCTCTGCCTCGAGCAGGGGAAACCCAAATCTTGCTTGAGTGCTCAGAAAACGTGAGGCTCCGCCAGTGCTGTGTCTAGACATGGAGATGCCCACACTTCACTGTGCAGGTGGTTTCTTGGTGGGTCGCTCTGTCTGCTCCCATTTTCTGGCTGCTAAATGGGCAGATTTGGCTAAAATGCTCTGAGGCACTGTTGGGGCCAGCCCAGACAAGGGAAACAGCCCCCCTGCTTCTCACAAGTAGTGCTTCCTGTTCCAAACCCTTAGTCTCAGGTGTTGGGACACCCTGTCCTGCCAGGCAAAAAAAAGGGAAAAATGCCCCCCACTAAAACACAGACACAAGGAGCAGGAAGCTGCTTCCTCAGAGGGATGCACAGGAGAGGAGGGCTTGAGCTGAACCTGCCTGTGGTTTAGGCAGCCCTCAGCCCCACCAGGAGCCATCCACAGGACCCTGATGGCCACAGATGTGCCCACAGGTTGCCAGCCTTTCTGTGAGCCTCCATGGGTAAGGTTCTCCAGGGGCACATTTGTTAATGAGAGCAGGTTAACGAGCCCTTTGATGCCCGAGCACTGTGAGGCTGCCCATGGGTTGGAGCCAGCACTCTGAAATTGCTGGGGGCCTTTATCAGGGCTTCTCTCCTCATATCTGGAAGACCAAAGAAGGGCCTTGGGGTGTCCTCCAGCAGTGAAGGACTTTGGTCAAGGTTCTAAAATGATGTCTCAGAGCTTATCTGCACAGCTGTCAACGCATCCCGTGTGGGGCAGCGTGGGATGGCCCCACGCTGCACTTGGGCATCTTAAAGGTCTCTTACACCTAAACAATTCTGTGATTCTGGCTTGAGGAAGCCGAGGACATGGCAGGTGAGCCCTCTCCATGTCTGCCCTCTTCTGTCACAGATATCACGGCCGCCGCACTGGCCACGGGCGCCTGCATCGTGGGCATCCTCTGCCTGCCCCTCATCCTGCTCCTCATTTACAAACAGAGACAAGCCGCCACCAACAGACGTAAGTACCAGGGACACCCCTCTCATCTCCTGGGCTGCATCAGGGTGGCAAGGATGAGATGGGATGTGCCCCACTGGGATCAGCTGGTTTGGCTGCTCCGAGTCCCATGGGCACAGCGTAAGGCGGCCCAGTGACAGGTCCCTGCCAGGTGTCTCCTGCAGAGCTGTCTGGGAAGGGCTAGGCATGCCTGAAGGCTGCTGGTGAGGAGTGTGGGATAGGAGGAGACCCTGGGAGCATGCTGGGGGCTCTGAGACTGCAAAGATGCACCCTGCAGACCCCTTTCCTCCACATCCACTGTAGGAGCTGTCTCATTTACTCATTCCTCCCTCCATCACACACCTGAAGTAGAAGCTTTGCCTTCCAAGCAACTGAAAAAGCATTCTTTGCACTTTTTCTCCCCCTCCTCTTTAAAAAGCCCCCTGATATGTCTATGGCAACAGGACTGCAGCAAGCCAGGTCTCCCCTCTGCTGCCCCAGCCCTGGAATACCAGGCAGTGCTGAGGCATAGCTGGCTGCCAGGTCCTACCCGTGCTTGGCTCCCAGAGATTTCGGTAATTAAGCGGAAAGGGGCACCACCTAAACTGGCAGAGGCATTTCATCAGCCCTTGGGCAAGCGGGGCCCTGTGGTTTTCCTCACCCAGCTTGGTGGGCGGCTCTGTGGCTCTGAGCAAACCCTTTGGAGAAGTGGTTTCTGCAGCAGGCGTGGGCACAATGCCAGCCACAAGACTGGGAACTGGGCTTTTGACATCCATCCCCTTCATGCACCCCTTTAGCTGTGCAGCATTGGGGTGCAGCTCCCACCTCCCTGTTGCAAAGCATCACCTGGATGCTATTTCACCCTGGAGGGAAGGCAAAATTCAGGGGGATTTGATTCTCAAGTATGATGGGCCGAGTTATTTCCACACAGCACTTTTCTTTGGCACAGTTTGGGCCAAAACTTGAGCAGCTTGGCTCGAGATGATCTTTGTGCAGGCATCCAGCACAGCCCAGAAACACGGGCTGTGGGATCTGCTGCCACAGAGGGAATGAGGTAATACACAACAGAGTGCTGTCCAGCCAAACACAGGGACTGCCAAACGCCAAGTGGTGTTTTGCAGAGCCCCAGGAGGGTGTCACAGGTGGGTGGTGGGTGCATCTGGGCACGAGCAGGGCCAGGCTGCAGCCCAGGCACCCCAGCTGCATCTCACTTCACCCCATGCCTGCAGAAGTGTCTCTTCCCTTTCTCTGGCGCCTGCGGTTTCAATCTGGGAGGAAGCTGGGTTGGGGAGTAAACAAGGTGGGAGGGATGCAGAGAAGGAGGGTTGGGAGCAAAGTAGACAGCTAAAGGGGGGGACAGAGGAATGCAGAGGAATTGGAGGTGAACGAGACAGCAGAACACAGCACTGGCAGTGGGTCTGGGTCCGACACTGGGCCTTATGCTGCCAGCACTCACCCCAACCACTTTGTCTTTGGCAGGTGCCCATGAGCTCGTCAGGATGGACAGGTAAGGAAACTCATCCCCTCACCTCCTCACACCCCCTCTGCCTGCATCCCAGGCCCCACAAGGGTCTTGTCCTGTCCTCCTTTCCCTTGAAGCCAGCAGGTATCCTCAGCCCAGCAGAGAGAAGGGGATGCTGATGGCACCCACGCTCTGAGCCCTATCCCTTTCTGGGAAGCCACTGTTTCTCTTCCCTCTCTCCAAATGGGAAGTGCCTCCTTTCTTTTTGCCTGTGCCTAGGGCATGCACCTCCCTACACCCCAGGAGAGCCAAGAAACCACTTCAGCAAAGCTTTCCCCCCTGCACCGGGCTCCCCACTTGCTCTCAGCTCAGGTGCCACCCCCTGAACCCGCTTGGCTGTTCCAAAACCCTGGGGACAAAAAAGGCTCCTGAAATAAACACGCACATCCCTGTCCTCTCCCGCAGCAGCGCCCAGGGCATTGAGAACCCCGTGTTCGAGGCGGTGCCGTCGGCGAGCGCGGAGCCGCGGCCCCGGCCCCAGCTCTCCTACATGGCCAGCCGGCTGCCTTCCGAGTCCGGCCGGCACCTGCTCTCGGAGCCCAGCACCCCCCTGTCCCCCCCTGGCCCCGGGGAATGCTTCTTCCCAACGCTGGGTGAGTGATGCTGAGCCCCCTTGGAGACCACCACAGGAGAGGTGGGATGGAAAGGGGAGGGGGGGGAGGGAGCGAAGGGGAAAGGAGGGAGTGAAGGGGTGTTAAATATCAGCTTGTATTTGTGTTATGTGGGACATCAAGTCCTATGGCTTAGAAGATGGGAAGGACCCAAACCCTCTGTTTTCCATGCAAAAGCAGAGTTTGGCCGCTCCCTTCAGCTGCAAGCTGGACTAACATCCCTGGTCTGCCCTTTCCAGATCCTGTTCCTGACTCACCGAATTCCCTGAAAGCCTAAAGACCCCAGAGGAAACCACATCCTGCAGACCATGCCATGCTCATCCAGCCGAGACCCCCGAGAGGGTGGCAGGGCCAGGGGCAGCAAACCCTTAAGATCTGAAGCTGTGTGCAGGATCCCTGCCCTTGTCTCCCATCCTGCCTCTGCCCTGGGACTGGAAGTGAACCCCTCTTGTACGGAGTTTGATTTTTAGCTACCTGTTTCCATGGAGAAGAGCATGGCTTTGTACTGCTCACATTTTATGTACTAGCTGAAAATTGAGGATGCGGGAATGGAAGGATGTCCCATACCTGGAAACTTCCCTGAGGATTTAATTTATTGCCAGGGTTTTAAGATCTGCAACATCAACATGTTCCTGCATCCTTGACTGAACATCCTCTCTGGGAGTGGATGGTAAAGTACTTTATCCAGCATGAAACCAAACAGGGTCACCAGCCAACCCTGTACTACCTTTTTCTCTGCAAAACAGGAAGGGGAGAGGCTCCCTGCTGCCACTGGAGCCCTCCTTCCCTGCCAGCCTTTTGAGATGGCCATGGACTTAGGATGCTGCCGCCTTTTCAGCTGGACACATGCCAGGAGGAGCCTTATTTCTGCTGCAGTTTTTATCCTTGTCTTGGGATCAGGGGAATTTATCTCTCTGTTTGTTTCATTATCAGTGCTGATTAAAAGGAAAAAAAGGATGTTTATGGTTTTCATTTGTTTGGTTGTTGTTTTTTTTTTCAAATGCCTATCAATTAGAAAGTTCATCTGGAGGATGTTGGAGGATGTTCCCGTGATGTGGCTGAGAGCCTGGGTGGAGAGTGGAGGCATAGGAATGCAACAGGCAGTGGGAAATGCCACGGATGGATTTCCCTGAGCCTCCTGGGGCCAGCATGGCCAGAGCAGCCAGCCCTGGGGCCACTGTGAGAGGACACTGTGATGCCCTGGGGGTTGTACAGGTGCCCTCTCTTCATCTGAACCCAGCAGTGCTTATTCAGAAGTGGCCGTGGGTCAGGCTCCAGAGTGAGACTCAGCTCTGACAAGGAGATAAAACATTGTGGTAGACACTGTTTCTCCAAGAGTGTGTTTGGTTTTGGCTTTTTTTTTCCTCTCTTGCTTCTGTTTTTGTTGTAAAGTGGGTAAAAAAAATCACCACGAGACAAACGAAAACATTAGTCATATCAAAACAGTGTCAGACCCGAGCAGTAGCTGTACCAGGCAGCGTGCCAGGGCAGAGCATCCCCAGCAGCACCCCAATTCCCACACTGTGGGCTGGAGGAAACAGCGTTTGCCTCTGGAATGGGCTTGGGGACACACTGAGCTGCTGCAGGATGTGATTAATCCAGCACTGGCTTCAGCAAGAGCACCTTCAAGATGGTTCAGGGATGAAGGAGAAGGCAGCACCCCCCACCACCCCCACACCTCGGATGTAACTTCCTGAGCACAGGACTGGGGCTTTATTGCCACCCACGGCTCAGTCCCTTACCGCCTCTGCTGGGGAAGCTTTCCCAGTGCCTCCGGCGCTTCCCTCTCCCTTCCCTCTCCCTGTCCCAGCAGCTGCAGCTGGAAAGGCACTCCAGGATTCTGACTGCCCCCGGGCCCTAACCGCTTTGAAACCCTCTCCAAGTCCCTCTGGTTGCTAACGAACGCATTGTTTGATGACAGAATAAAGCTTTGTCGGAAACAGGTTTTGCTCTGTGCAGCAGGAATCTCATTTTTCGGGATATGCAGTGCTGCAGGCAAAGGTGAGCCGAGCAGCCATGCTCTGCCAGAAGCACTGGTGCGGCATGTTGGGGCACTGAGTGGCATCAGGGACCGTTTCCCACCTGGAAAACTTGCCAGAAGGAAAACTAAAGACTTCTAGATGAGAGAAGAAATGATGGTTGCAGGTGGTTCCTGCAATTCCCACAGACACCAAGACCTTCCAGCTGTAGCTCACCAAGCTTGGGAAGGTTTTCTTCCCTGCAATACTTTTTGGGGTAAACATTTTCCTTTAATTACCAGCATTTTATCCTTTTGTCCCTGCATTTCCAGCTCCCAAGAGCATCCTCTTGGCTAGTCTTCTACGCTCCATTGCTGTTCTAGGTATCCCAGATCACTGTGGGACTTCCAGGTCCTCTCCCAGCTCTGTCCTCTCTGCCTCTCCCCACTCAGAAGGCCAAATCTCAAAGCACATGGACAAATTACTAACAATTTCCCCCTTTTGTGCACTGTTGCATCAGCCTGGACCTACTTGTGAAACCATAATTTCTGGCAGCCAGCAAACCCCTGACAGACATCATTTCACCACCCAGGCGTGAGGCCAGCAGGCACCAAGCGACACGCCGGGCTGCCTTTCACAAGACCTAAGTGTCCTCAAGCTCTGAGACAGGCCAAAACTCTTCTCCCCACTCAGGAATCAGGTCACTGGGTGCTTTGTTTCACTTCAGCGTGGTGGGATTTGGATTGTCAGTGTCGGCATAACTTGTGCCAGTGACGTGGTGGTCACACAGCAGAACCCCCGAGGACACGCAGGGCTGTTGGGACCCCACTTGTGCAGCGGGAAGCGACAAGCTGTGCCACTTGTCCTCTCTGGCACTGGGAAGGCAAGAGGGCATTGCCATGGCAATGGGATTTTCCGGCTCGGCACAGGGCATTCCTCAGCACGGCACCATCAGTGATGTTCCCACAGCGCCGAGGTGATGGTGACAAGGAGGAGCTGGTGGTATTGGGGTGATGGGGACAAGGAGGAGTTGGTGTAATTGGGTGCTGCAGTGACCAGAAGCTGCCTTCTCTCACCCTGGGAGAAGAGACTTACCAAGATTTAACCCTCAGTGGCAACACAGCTTATGGAAAAGATGGTGATGTAGAAGCAGGAGTGTGAACTACCCAGGAGGGAGTTGCTGAGAGTGCAAAGCCTGAAGTGAGAATCACAGCCACAGTTTGCACTGCTGGCTGTGACCTGTTTCCTGAAAGTGTATTGCAGTCAGAGCTCTGTTGGGAGAGCAGAGAGATGGTGAGAGATAGCAGGTGGAGGGGTGGGGGGGAAAGGATGGCAGTGTCATGCAGGGTGTCAGCCTATCTCACCATTTGGGCTTCTTTGTGCACATAGGTGCTCACTCACCTCCCTGCAGAGACTTGGGGTTAGAAGGGCTGGAAAATGCTCCTGACGGTATTTGCTCTTTTGACTCTGTCACGCCAGAATCCTCCTTAGAGGCACAAATAATGAACAGAGCAAGACAGTCACCTCCCCTGACCACAGGATGATGGATGGGGTCTTGTATCAGCCCCTGCTCACCGTGGGCAGGACACTCTGGATGGCAGCAACATGACTAATGAGCTCCTCAAATCTCACAAGGTGTAGACTACAATGGCTACAGTGGTAATTAATCACAGAATTCTAGAATGGTTTGGAATGAAAGGGACTTTAAAGCTCACCCAGTTCCACCCCCTGCCACAGGCAGGGACACCTTCCACTAGCCCAGGTTGCTCCAAGCCCCGTCCAACCTGGCCTTGAACACTTCCAGGGATGGGGCAGCCACAGCTTCTCTGGGCAACCTGTGCCAGGGCCTCCCCACCCTCACAGGAAAGAAATTTCTTACTGATATGTCATCTAACCCTGCCCTCTGTCCGTTTGAAGCCAGTGTCACTCCAGGCCCTTGTCAAATTTACCAGAGTTCTTCTCACTCACAAGGACCTCAGCAGGCACACGTCAGCCCACAGTGAACTGAACCACGGTCCAGCTGCTGCTCCAGCCACTTCCAGTGCTGAGATGGGTGAACAACATCTGGAGACCCTCCAGACTCAGCCCACAGAGAGCCCGTGAGCAGGACATCTCCTGCAGCTGCCGGCACGCTTTCCCATCAGGGTGCTTGTGACATTTTTGGCATTTAGAGATGGGAGACAGAGCTCAATGAATGACTGCATGAGAGGATCCTGCAGGACCAGGCACCAAAGGATGCCCTGAGCCAAATCTGTGCACAGGAGATTTGGACCCCGAGTCGCACCCCAGAACATCATAGCCTGTGCCTTTTCCACTCTTCCACGCTCGGTGTTTCAGTACTGAGCTTGCTCCCACAGTGCTGCCCAGCCCCATCTTCCCCCCGGAAGGCCCATTCTGGTGGCTCACCGACAGGGAGGGGTTGCCCTCGTCCTCGACAGTGACCACGAGGCTGTAGAAGCTCTGCCGCTCGCGGTCGGGCGGGGAGGGGCGGGTGGCGATCTCGCCGGTGACGCGGTCCATGCGGAACGTCAGGTCCTCATTCCCGTGGGTGATGTAGTAGGACAGGACACTGTTGAGGCCGATGTCCCGGTCGGTGGCGCGTACCTGGGCCACCGCCGTGCCACCGCCCACGTTCTGCAGGGCGAGACGCCGGGGTGAGCCGCAGAGATATGCAACATGAGCCTCATCACATATACAGCAGCTGATTAATAACATAATTCCAACATACAGAGAGGGGTTTTCCAGGCACTGAGGTGCTTGAGGCCCAGACATGCTGCCCCAACACCCAGCAGCGCAGCAGAAAGCTGCACATTAGGTCTTATCTAGTCTGGCACAGCCTGGAAGGGCATAAAACCCACAGTGTGTGCAGAGGTGAAGGCTGTGTAATGGACTCGGAGCTCGGCTAATTATTTTTGGATAGTCCCATTATGGAGGAAATCAAAACAGAAATTCTGTTCTTCAGCAAGCTCTGAACACGTATTAAATAGATAAGAAAACCCTAACAGGGCAATAACCTTAATGTGAAGCTATAAATCATGAGCAGCAGTTCCTCACAGCTAAGTGGCACTGGCTATTACTCACATTTCATTTTTCATCACCAAATTGAGAATCCCCCCCCTCCAGTCCAGGAATTAAACTGTCAGGAAATAAGTTGTCTTTCCTCATGCCTGATTGTGTTTTATTGCTTCATTATCTAGCCCTTGCCAAGCTGCTTCCTGAAAGCCATTCCTATTCTGCACTGTGCTGCCTTTTGTGTCACTTCAGCGGCATTTCCATGGGTGTGTAGCAACTTCTTCTTCCGGCTGGTCCCTCCAGCCTCACAGGCTTAAGTTGCCTGCAGAGCTTTTTCCTAGCCCAGAACTAGGAGTCCATCGCCAGTGAGGGCTTTCAAGGGGTCACCAACCCTTAGATCACCCAAGGTGAGGACAGCAACAGGTCACCAATCCTTAAATGACCCAAGGTGAGGTTTGCAAGGGCTCACCTACCCTGAAATCACCCAAGGTGGTGAGATACATTTCCCCTTGGGAGGGTGGAAGAAGAGAGGAGCAGGGCTGGGTGCTCACCTCGCTCACGCTCACGTTGTAGCCGAAGGGGCTGTCGATGACAGGGGGGTTGTCATTGATATCAAGGATGTTCACTCGCAGGGTGTGCTCCTTCCTCCGGGGAGGCACACCGCCATCCGATGCTTGGATCTGCAGGTGGGGGTGGATTTTCAAAAAACTGCTATTTTGAAGCTCACAGCTCCAAGAAAACAGCCTCGCTGCTCAAACCAGAAGAAGCCCAGGGAGGTTTGGTGCTCACCCGTAAGGTGTAGTGATCCAGCAGCTCCCGGTCCAGTGGCCGTGCCACAAACACCTCACCATAGGTGTTGTTGGTGGTACGGATCTCAAAAGCCCGGTCAATGTTCCCTGATGTCAGCGAGAAAGTCACCTGGAAACATCACAGGGAAAGAAAGACAGGGCAAGCAAAGTGATGCTGTGAGGAGAGAAAAGGGACCCTACAAAAACAAACCCAGCATCAACTCAAGAAGTCTTTGAGCTTTCTTAGAGGGTCCAATGAACTGGGATCCACAGGTGTGCTGGCTTACTGCAGCCACCCCATAGCACCCGTCTGACCCCACAGCTCCTACGCTGTCAGCAATTTTTGTCATTGGGGGTGACGGGACCTCATTAATGCCTGTCTGTGTGATAATGAAAATAACAAATGTCAGCGAGCTTCCTGTTCAGCCTGCCAAGGACTTCACTGCTGGCTCCCATGGCTGGAGAGACCACAGCTGGTTTTCAGATTGCTGGGCTCCTTTCAACACGTGTCCTGCAGAGCTCTTTGCCCCAGAGCCCAAGGACAATGTTTTTCCTTTTGCGCTGCAGGTCCTGACTGGGGAAACTGCACAAACCCCACAAATACTGCTGGCATCAATGACCAGAGTTTGTTGTCACAGGGATGCAGAGGGGAAGGGGTGGGAAGATGCTGGTGGAGGTATTTCTGTGTCAGTGAAACAGTACCACAGCCTCATAGGCAGCTTCACGACTGCTGTGCCAGCCTCACTGTAGAATATCCTGAGTTGGAAGGGATCCACAAGGATCATCGAGTCCAGTTCCTGGCCGTGCACAGGAAAACGCCAGGAATCACACCATGTGCCCAAGAGCTTTGTCCAAACGTGTCCCTACCTGCCCATTCCTGCCTGCATCTGGATCTCGGGCCAGGACCACGGCCACCCTCCTGCCGACGGCGCTGTCCTCGGCCACGCTGACGGACGAGTCCGAGGTGATGTCGAACTGGGGGCTGTTGTCGTTCTCATCCAGCACTGTGATAGTCACCTGTGGGCATGCACGGGGCTCAGGTGGGGCACAGACAGGAGCTGACCCCCTGTTCACCTGTCACCCTGACACCTTGGCACATCCTCAACCCACCACGGAATGACACGGCTATTTGAGCCCAGGGGCTGAAGTTACATCCCTGCCTGCAGAGGAGGAGGAGGAGGGATGCTTGGAGGCTGGAGAAACAGCAAAAGGCTGCTGCAGCTCTCAAGTGGTAGTTTGTTCTGTGGAGCATCCTTTGCTTTTTATCCTCCAAATAGCTGGGCACAGAGCAGCTCAGGCTGCTGCAGGGTGACCCTTTCCTGCTAAGCTTTTCACAAGCAGTGATTTCATCCGTGCTCACAGCATCAGGGTCAGGCAGGGTTGGCTTTGAAGTTCAACAGGCACATGGAAGGCAGAGCTGAGCACGTTTAAATCAAACAGGGCAAGCTGGGTGTAGAGGAGACCTGAGCTCCCTCCTGGGAAAAGACACCTGGGCACAAGATGCTTGGAGGGGACCTGGCCACCTCGGCCACAATTAGCCAGAGGAAATGCTCTCATCGAGTTTGTAATCAAAGTGCTGCAAGGGGACACAGAAATGAGAGAGGAAGAGCCTTTCTGTTCCTGGGGATTTATTTATGGGTGCCCCAAGCTCCCAGGTGCAGCCAGGCTGAATAGGACAACATCCCGGGAGGAAGCCGGGAGTGAGTTGTGCGCCTTGGGGTGATTCAGTTATTGTTGCTGCCGAATTAAAAACAGAGAGCCAGGAGCAGGGAGAGCTCATTCAGCCACCAGGACGGATCCGGCAGCTGCTGTCCCAAGTGGAGGATCAGGGCACTGCGATTCCGCTCGCAGCAGCAGGATGGCTCACAGGAGCTGCACCACGTCCTGGGGGATGTCAGGGAGGCTGGTGCTGGTGGAACGGGGATGGAGACGTCCACCCTGATCCCTCCCCGCAGCTCAGGGTGGAGTTTGGAATGGATTCTGGTCCCCAGGGTGATGCCAGCACGACGGACATGCTTACCTTCTGTTGGAGGAGAGCAGAGGGGGAAACAGAGAACACAAAGAATGAGGAGTTAGTGGGGGATGAGGAGGTGTGGGTTAACCCTGCATCCCACCACAGCAGTGTCAGCAGCCACAGGTACCCCTCCGCAGTGATTCAGGGGCTCCTCTGTTGGTGCATCTCTTTGTTTTTTTTCTAGATAAGGTTGGCAGATTTGCCCCTCGCCCTGGGAGAGATCCAGACAAGGGCAGGGCAGTGTGTGGAGAGCACAGCTGCTGGGACCTGTGGGCTGGCCCTGCAGCCGATGTGCCTCCTGCCCTGACAGAGAAATGCAAATCACCCCCTGCTCAGCTGCCAAATATAACCCTGTTAAACACAAACCACAAAGTGTTTCAAGGCCCCTAAATTTACCTCCCTTGAAACTGTTTTAGCTGGTTTCCCCCCAGATCAAGGTTTCCAGGCCCTGAAAGCTGGAGCGGGGAGGACACGCTGTCCCATGCTAGAGGAAGAGGAAGGTGATCTGAGCTTGACAGAGGATGGTGGGGAGATGCTACTCACCACCGTGGAGTCAATCTTTGGTCCTCCATCATCAGCCACCACTGTCAAGGTGTAGAAATCCCCTTTCTCTCGATCCACCTGGCCTTTGACCGTGATCACACCCTGCCAAGGATGAAAAACAGTTGTGTTGGCCACCAACATCAACATTCATGGTGCACAGCCAAGCCAGGAGGGACCACGCTGTGGCTACTTACAGTGATCCCATTGATTTTGAAGAGGGAGAGCGCTTGGGCGTTGGTGTTGGGGTCAAACTTGTAGGTGATCTGGTTGAGGTTGTCGATGGAGCGAGCCTGGACCCGGAGCACCTCGGAGCCCAGGGGGATGTTCTCCATGATCACAGCCTCGTAGCTGCTGTTGGAGAACTGCACGGCCTCATCCAGCTCGTTCTGCAGGCTGACGTACACGCTGCAGAAGCCCTGGTTGTTGGGGGGCGCTTGGTCCGTGGCAGAGACATTCATCAGGTAGCTGGTTTTGGTCTCGTAGTCCAGGTACTCTATCGTCGTGATGAGGCCCGTGCTCTCATCAATCTCAAACTTCCCTTCTGCGCCCGACACGATTTTGTAGTTCACCAGACCACCGTTCCCTGGGGAGGGAGCAGGAACCACAGAGCTGGCTGGACCAAGCACCCTGAAGAGGCGAGCGCCGCCGGTGCCAATCCTCGCCACGGAGCGGAGCCCGTCCCATGTGCGGATCTCATGCCAGCCATGCCGGGATCCGTGCAGTGGCTGATTTCACCGCTCCCCCCCACACTGGGTGTGTCTCACCCCCACCTTGCCTACCTGTGTCCCGGTCGGTGGCCCGGACCACCGCCACGGAGGTGCCAATCCCGGCCGTCTCCCGCAGCCCCAGGCGGTTGTACTGGCGCTGGGTGAACACCGGCACCTCGTCATTGACGTCCTCCACGTACACGATCACCTGTGGAACCCCCCGGAGAGCCCACGGGTGAGCAGGGCAAGCTTGTGAGCCCTCACCCAGCATACACTGGTGAGGGGAGAATACGTCCTTTGTGGTGTTTGGGGAGAAACATTTCAGGGTGTTCAAGGCCGGGCTGGATGGGGCATGGAGGAACCTGGTCTAGTGGAAGATGTCCCTGACCATGGGGAGGGGGGAGGGGAGGGTTGGAATGAGAAGAGCTTTAAGGTCCCTTCCAACCCTAACCACTCTAGGATTCTATGATAATCTCTTCTATAAACACCACGTGATGGAGAGTGAACACAAACGGTTTAACATCACAAATTTAAACAAGCCCTGTGGTCGGAGTGACTCAGTCCTTCCCTGGTGGGAGGGAGGTACACTGGGTACATCAATTCCTCTGTCCTTTGGGATCCCCTGCTCATAACCTTGGAGACCCCACAACACAGAAATGCTGGTGACTCGGTGGGAAATTTTGCTCAAAGTTCAGTAGGTCGAGATGCTGTTTCCCCAGGGGACCTGTTTTCTCCTCCTGGTTTTCTGCCTGCTGCTGGTGCTGTTGGCATGTCACACTCGGCCAGAGCCCATCCCACCACTGAGTCTAAAAATAGATGCAACTGGAGGTCTGGGTTGGTGGGAACCATGGGAAGCTGGTGTGTCACGGCTAAAGATTATCACCACTGGGTCCTGGATTATTTAAATAGATGCCTGGCCAGGAGACAGAGTTTTCAACAGGCTAAGGCCCAGCTTTTCCTCCCGGCAGCAGACCTGCATCTCACCGGGTGAGCAGGTGAGACAGAGACTCCCTCTGACAGTGATTGCAGCACACTTAGCAGCTTCATTGTGCCAAAATGTCACAGGAAAAAAGAAAAAAAAAACCCCAAACCCCTTAACAAGATCTTCTCCACCCACGGGCAGCCCTCGGGAGACTTTCCGTCAGCATTTCCATGTCAGCTCTCTCTAATTTCCTGCACAACTGCCAGGGCTGGAAAGCATCCTAAATATTGTGCACAGACTCCCCTGCTGTCCAGCCCTCGGTGGCCGTGAGGTGCTTACCCGCACGGAGCTCCTCATGGGTCCCTGCTCCGTGTTGTAGGCCTCCACCTCCAGGACGTGAGAGGAGTTCTGCTCCCGGTCCAGGTGCCGCACACCGCGCATCACCAGCCCGGTGCTGGGGTTGATGCGGAAGTGGTTGTGCTCGTTTCCTGGCAGGGGGAGAAAAAACGAGAGGGATGTTGCCCCTGCCCTTACATCCATCCCGGTGACACACTGAGCCCTCCCCAAGGGGCTGTTCTAGAGGAAGATTACTGAGCACAACCCCAGACCCACCACCTCCTGCTACATCAGGCTCAGCTACATCAGGGTTTGGCCCTGGGACAAGCCAGGAGGAGCTACAGAATCTCATCAAATAAGAACAACATGGACCTGTTGGGGTGAGTCCAGAGGAGGCCATGAAGACGCTCCAAGGTCTGGAGTACCTCTGCTAAGGAGCCAGGTTGAGAGAGCTGGGGGTGTTCAGCCTGGAGAAGAGAAGGCTCTGGGAAGACATTAGAGCCCCTTCCAGTGCCTAGAGGGGCTCCAAGAGAGCTGGAGAGGGACTTTGATGAAGGGTCTGAAGGGACAGGACAAGAGGGAATGGCTTCCCACTGCCAGAGGGCAGAGTTAGATGGGATATTGGGAAGAAATTCTTCCCTGTGAGGGTGGGGAGGCCCTGGCACAGGTTGCCCAGAGAAGCTGTGGCTGCCCCATCCCTGGAAGTGTCCCAGGCCAGGTTGGACGGGGCTTGGAGCAACCTGGGCTAGTGGAAGGTGTCCCTGCTTATGTCAGGGAATTGGAATGAGGTGGTCCTTAGGGTTCCTTCCTACCCAAACCATTCTGCGATTCTAGGATTCTATCTATTGTCCATCCTCCAGCAATTAACACTAGTGCTGGAATTTCGCTTAGGGGTGGGGGAAATGTTTCTGTGGGCTGCAAAGTGCAAAAGGATGGAGAGCACAACCTCCTGAGGCTGCACATGTGGCTGCCAGAGCCTGGTACAAACCCACCGATGCACAAGGGGGCACCTGGACTTACCCTTGACAATCCTGTACCAAACTCTCCCATTAATGCCTTCATCCGCGTCTGTGGCCTTCACCTTCATGAGACAAGAAAAGCAGCGAAGGTGAAGGGCAGAGAATCTCACACTGTGACAAGTCCCCCCACCCTGCTGAGGCTGGACATCCTGCTCCTTCACCTGAGCCAGGGAGCTTATCAGCTGCAAAGTAAAGTAAGTTATCCTCCCCTCATCACCAGACAGCAGGGATAGTGGGCTTGGGTTTGCTGTTGGATGGATTGAAGTGGGAGCTGAGCTTGAGGACCATGCCATGAAGCCCAGGGGTCTGTGCACTGGTGGAGGTGCCTCCATGGATCCTGCCCTGCACACCAATGCTTGTCCCAGTGGCAATGCCATTGGGATGGGGTATTTCTGGGATGATTTGAGCTGGGCAGGGAGAGCTGCTCCCACGTCGGGTGGGCACACAGCCCACAGCATCCCGGCGAGTCACCCAAGCAGCAGCATACGTAAAACCTGCCAAGAGAAACGTGAATGCAACCAGCCTAGAGCATGCTGGTGCTCAGGCTGAGCTCTCATGAGCCCCTGGGCAGTGGTGGGAGCACCCCTTAGCTGTGATGCACTGCACAGTCCTGGCATGCACTGAATAACCCATTTGTCTGTCCTGGGAAACCCAAGGCATGGGTCCCCTCCGGTGTCACTGAACAAGACTGCAGTCCTTTCCCTAAAAACCCAGCCAGCAGCCACCTCCGACAGCTGGGAAGCGGGATCTGGTGGGGAACAGCAGGACAGGGCTCACGACCCAGCTGGCACTGAGCTGCTGCATCTTCTCTCTGCAAACCCAACTTCCCACAGAGCATCCAAAGCTCGACCGCAGCGTGGCTGCATGGAAATCACCACAGTGAGGACACAGGGAATGCCTCAGCCTTTATCCTCCTCCTCCTTCCCTCTGCAAGGCATCTTCTGCCACATCTTCTCCCTATAATGTTACCCAGCAGTTTTGTTTTCCCAGGCAGGTGGGGCTTTGCACCCAGACTGGTGCTGGGGAGAGGAAGTGTGGCTGCAAAGGATGCATGTGCAGTGGGAATGGTGAGGGCTTCCACCACCAGCCCCACAACACTTACAGGAGTCAAGAGATGCTCTTCTGAAATGTGTCTGTGAGATGCTTTGAACTGCTCTTGCTCCCTTCCACCAAAACACCCTGAGTCAGCAGAAGGCTTGGAAAATACTGACCTCTGCATTTGTAAACTCTCTGGATTTCTCATCCCTGCACCACACATGCTGTTTTCCTCTGTCCCAGACCAGATCAGATCTTGCTTGTGGCTTATTCCACGTTCTACCATGGACCCAGACACCTTCCTTTCACAGTGGGGAGTTCTCCCTCCCAAACCAGCTCTTCCACCCTGAGGCTGTCTCTGGGCAGGAACTGGGCTGACTCCTCTCTCGTGGGATGGATGGGCCCCAGAGCAGCAGGCAAGTGATGCCCAGGCAGACCGGCTGCCTTGGCATGGCACTGGCTCCCTCCTGGGAAAAGCTATCATGCAGCCAGAGGAGGAAAAACAAAGAGATGGGAGGCAAAGCTTTGCAGCTTTTTGTGACATTCCCTGAGCTGCTGCGCTCAGGAAAATGCATTTCAGGATGAGCCAACTGCACCCTGCAAACACCCCTTGAGCCATCCTCTTCCCAGCTCACCTCAAGTGTTTCCTGCATGAAACTTCTGCAAGTAAATGGGGAGTTTGGGTTTTGTTAAAACCCAGTAGCTTGCATTAAAGCAACTCGTGCTCCTGCCAGCCTGCAACCTGGAAAAAGCTTGGCTGCTGCCACTTTGACCCACTGAGGTCCCAGCGGAGAAGTGGTGATTTGACAGACTGTCCCAAACTTGGGAAAACAATGGCACTGGAGTGCAAGCAGTGGGAGAAAAGCTCTTTCTGCTGCAGTTGGAAGGCACCTTGTGCAGCTGAGTACCAGTGTCTCAGCCTGCTTTATCCCTCTGCTGTCCTTTTCACAGCCCCCTTTCAAACACCCCCAGCTACTGGAAAGGTGTCAGAAAAGGAGCGGGGGGCAATAAAAGAATGGGAAAAGAGTAGAGCTGCTAGGAAAAGGGGGAGCAGGCACATGGCAGGCAGCCTGCCACCTCCTCCCCAGCACAGGGGGCTCGGCCCAGAACGTACCATTTAGCCTTTCCACAGGGACAAAGCCTGGGAAACACATCCCCAGGGGGCTCGACCTCTCACTCCAGGGGGACACAGCTCCGGGGCACTGCGGCACTGGCAGAGCCCGGGAAGGGGCTCAGGGCCCCTCGGCTTTGCATGCTCAGGCTGTCCCCATCTCTCTCCCACCCTCCCAGAAAGGAGGAGGGGGCTGGCAGCCGGCAGAGTGCGGTGGGAGAGGCGCAAGGCAGGCGTGCGGAAGTCAGAGCCCGGGCTCGGCCAGCCGGTGAGAGGTAGGGAGCCCGAACCCCTGCAGCAAACCCAGTGCCGGCCCCCCGGGCTCTCCCCGAGGGGTGAGAGACAGACCCCCGGCTGTGCCTTCAGCCCTCCAGCCTCCCGGGGAAAGAGCTGCAAATGGGGGGAGATGCAAAGTTTGGGGTGGGAGTGAGGTCAGGTATCCCTTCTCCCTCCCCCGCTTCGCGTTGCTTTGTCTGTCCCGGTGGTGGGGAAGTCCTGTGGCTGCAGCTCTGCCGCTTAACAACCAGGGAGATGGGGAAAAGCATCACTCACAGTCCTCTGCTTTCGGTACCCGCTCATCCGGGTCGGGAAGCTGGGTGTTTGGTACCCTCCAGCATCACCTCCTCCCGCACGTGGAAAGACTTAGTGTGTTGGGAAAAGCTGGGGAGCTCCAGGAAAGCGCCGCTAAGCAAGACAGGGAGGGGAAATGGAGCTGCTTTTCACCAGAGCTCTGTTACAGGCAGTGCCTGAAAACAGCGTCTTCCTTGCAGGTTGAGGAAAGGAAGAGAAAGCATATGGAAAAGCTCACGCCAAACTAGGCAGCTGGGCCAGGCCAGGGAGCAGTGCCTGGTGCTGGGCAGGATAACCCTCTCCACTGCTCATGCATGACAACCATTTCTTCTTCCTTTCCACCTTCCCCAGGGGCATTTTACCTTTTGCAATTTCTCATCTTTCCCTCTGATCCTCAGCTGCCTCGTGCCCAGGGCTGGGTCCTGAGCGCTCATGGGGATGTGTCATGTTTGGAACTGATCAGGCAGGGATGAGCCTTCTGGGGAGGATTTCCAGGAAGGACAAACCTCGTGTTAACCCACCAGGGTTGATAATGTGGGGCTTGGGTGGGACAGTGATGCTATGAAAGCCCAGACTTTCTCTGGACCTGCAGCTCTGCCGCTGATCTGGGCATGAGGAGAGGCTGGATGGGAAGCAAGAGAACAGGGCACGGCTGAAAAAGCCTGGGAAAACATCAGTTACCCCTCCTGATGGGTTTCTATGGAACACTGTCAAGTGAATTTAAAACACAAACTGCAGCCAGGACCAAGGGAGTGAAAAACAGCCTGAAGGAATTGCCCACGCCTCCCCGTTGGCTCTTAAGGAACAATGTAAGGTCACCAAGCTGAACACGTGCAGTCAGTAAATGCCAGCGTTGAGGTAGCCCTGGAAACCTTGATTCAGGCTGCCTTTGGTGTGGGATATGCTGCAGCCCTGCCTGCTCATTTTCCATGCCCGGGCAGCACAGAGGAACAGCTTGTACATGGAGCAGGGGGTCCTTGGGATGGCTGCTCTGCTCCCAAAGCTGAGGGGAAGGGGCTGAGCCAGGCAAGGAGCAGCTGCATGATAAAAAAAGTACTTTTGGGGTGAAGAGAGGGGAAAACATCACTTTGGAGGAGATGACAAGAGCCCTAGTCCGTGGGCCTGCTTGCAATACACACAGGGATTCTGTCACTGTTCTCAGATGCTGAGAATTTTTGCAATTCCCATTTTCCAAGCACAGACCTGGCTCTGACCCATGGAAACAGCTACATCTCCCCAGAGCCCCCAAGCTCTGGGCAGTCTGATACAGTCCTTGCCCTGAGGCTGCCAGCATCATAGCCTGGAAAGCTCAACCCCAGGTGATGCAAAGTATTCCAGAAATAAAACACATCTCCCTAGTGCCTCAAACCCAGCACCCAACTCCAGTGGAAACCTCTGATCTTGTTCCCTCTGTATCTCAGCTCATTGTCTGGAGCACAGATCCTGCAGGAGAGATCCTGAGGCAGGGTCCTGGCAAACCAGAGATAGGAGCTCACCCATGTAACCCAGAGGGTACAGCTGGGGCACGGACAGCCCCAAGTTCAAGGGCTCCTGACCCCCTCAGCACTCAGTTTTGCAGGTCCCACAGCGTTTGCTGAAGGTTGTTTCCTCCTGCGTAATTCGGGCGGTGAGCGATGCTCGTCTCTCCTGAGACAGCACCTCGCTTTCCACGAGGCTTGTCTTCACCAGGGCGTCTCACAGTTTCCAAACAACGACGAAAGATATGTCACTGATGTTCTTCCTCCCCTTTTTGAGTGTTTTACAGTGAATGTTTGGCTGCTGCCTACACACACCTGCGTGACTTTGGGATGGTGGCTGCAAGAGCAGACCCAGAGACCCTGGCAGTCCCTGCAGCCCTGCCTTTCCCCTCCAAGGTCCTTATTTTAAATTGGCTCAATCCAAATCCAAACTCGCCAGGAGGCTGCCCAGCCACAGACCAGCCAAACAGCTCTCCATCACTCTTCTACCTCCCACATCTCTGTAGGAAAGTAATAAAGCTTTACCTCCAGCATACAGGCTGGAGCACCAAGGCCATGGCAGAGAGTTGGCACAGCAAGGTTTCCCCAGCCCTCATCTCTGAGCTGGGGGGATGCCAGCCTCTGGCACAGCCTGTCTGGGACTGGAGGGTGCATGGGAGCTAAAAGATGGGTACAAACTGCTCTTGGGAGGATCTGACCAGGCAGGGAAAGGAGAAGACAGTCACCATCAAGTGTTAGGTAAGAGCTGTCATCCATGAGGCTTTGGGAAGCTGCTTTGTATCACTCTGTAGAACTGGCTGAGAAACCTGTGACATGTCTGAACCTGAAAACAGGTCAGCAAAATGCCCGACACGAGGATTTTTGGTATGAGCAGGGTGAGGGTGCTACATTTCACCCCTGAAAAATAATAAAGGCAATTCCAGTGCAATACCACAGCTTGCTGGGGAATTACCAGGGCAGAGCCTTAACCAAGTATCCGATTTCCTTGGGGGAATAATCAAAAACCCCTAAATGCCAGCCAATCCAACAAACCCACATTTCTGGGGAACAGAGAAGAACCAAACCCCAGCAGCCTAGGGGGAGGGTTTTGGATCTTCTGCAGTGCATGGATATTTATCTCTTCCAGAAGATCTTCATGCAACATGTGCGTGCTCCCTAAAGGTGTCCTCATAGGGCCCATGGCACCGTGTGTACATAGCACTAGGTGTGATAGATTTCTTTGCCAGGTGGTTTTGCACTTCAGTTCAGGGAGGTACTTTGCAGGCATAAATCCCATCTCTGTGCTTGGTCTCCTGGGACCCCCCATCTCCCTGTGTCACAGAAAACATGGCTGGGAAAATCCTGCACATCAAGGCATGACAAGAATCCATCAGTTTAACCACAGGGTGGCTGCCTGTCCTGCTTCTAGGTGGTATGATCCTGAGATTAGCTCAGTTGGTCAGAGCATGATGCTAATAACACTGAGGTTGTGGGTTTGATCCCTGTATGGGCCACTCACTTAAGAGCTGGACTTGATGAGCTTTGTGGGTCCCTTCCAATGCAAAATATTCTGTGAAATCTCCTGTGTCACTTCTCTGTATCACCTTGTGCACTGCAGGGAAGATGAGCACAGAGGACTCTAGCAATGGGACCTCTCCCACCCCACCTCTCCTTGGGCTTCTGGTTTCAACCACGGAGCTGGTCCCACCCAGCATCCCATCCCCTGAGATGAGAGACCCACTGTCTGTCATCGTCGCACTCGTCTGCATCTTCCTCCTCCTGGCGACCTTCCTCATCTTTGTCACCCTCTGCAAGCCAGCAGCACTGGACCAGTCCCTGTCTGGACCCCAGGAGTGGATGCCCCACCACCCACTGGATGCCAGTGAGCCCCAGCTGAGGCTCTGGAAGCGCCTGGGCTCCCTGAGGGGCTCCATCAGCAGCTTCAGGAGGAGCAAGCCAGTGTCTCAGAGCCAGCTCTCCTGCCCCAGGAGCTCCCCTGCCAGACAGGACTGGGACATCATGGAGTCCACCAAAATGTGATCTCGCTCTGCTGTTCTTTCCCAAGCTTTTGGTTCAGGCTCAGTTCCCTCCTCAAGCATCCCTTGGTATCCTGGGCACCCTGTCAGAGCCCCTTTGAGCAACTCATTTCCAGGCAGTGGCTCTGTGAGGCAACAGGAGATTTTGCAATTTCAGGTTTCCAAATGCTTTCCAGGTTACTGTTTCCTGTCAGGAAAGGTGGAGGCATCCAAACTACACCCACATGCATCTATAACCGAGCAGCCAAAAAAAAAAATCCTGCTGCTTCATTTCTTTTGGAAAACATTGTGCAAATTGTGCTGCACCTGAACAAACAGCTTGGAAGAGAGCGGAGCAACCTGGCTGCCTAAAGAGGGGCATCCCAGGGCAAACCTGCTCCACAAAAAAGCAATCCTCAGCTGAGATCTCCCCACTGAGCTGTGCTCCTGAGCAGGTGGAGGGAGGCTCGTGTCCCCAGTGTGCTGCCTGGTCCCTGCCTTCCCCCTTCCCATGCACCTCACTGGGCTGCCTGGGACATTCCTGCTCTCTGGCCCTGCACTGCCTGGCTTTGGGAGAAAGGGATGGGGAAACATTCAGAAACTGTCCTGTTGCTGTAGGGACGCGGGGATGTATTTGAAGGGAGAGACCTTCTGTAACAAATGGTTCCCACTGAAGGTGGAAATTAAAGTAAAGCCAGGTGATGATCCATTTCTGTTTCCCTCTGGTGTTGTTCTGCAGAAAACAAACTTCCCCCAAATACCTCCTCTCCTTTGCCACAAAGGGCCACTTGGAGGGGTACCGCCCTCTTTTGGGAAGCGAGTTCTAAGAAAAGGCACTTTGATGCCAGTCAGACTCGAGTTTCCTCCATTCTTTTGATTTGCAAAATCAGCTCAGATTGAGGAGTCCCAGGCAGGGCTTCTCTCTGCCTACAACTCCACTCTGGGACTACGGGCAGCTGCTTGACCCCAGAGACATCACCTACACCGTGCCACAGCACAACAGGTGATGAGGAGCCACAGCACTCCTGCTTGGGGACGGGTTACCCTGAGCACGACACACGGCTCCCAGCAAACCTTTGTTGCAACAGGCAAAAGGCTCCTTTCTTCTCTCCCCGTGACTCACCCTGCCTGCCACAGCCGGGGACAAAGCTGCCCCTTTCCTTGTGCTGGGAGAGGTATTCAGGCAGGAGGAGCCTTCCCAGGGCCCTCTGCAAAGAGCCTTTGGTGCCCGCTCCAGAAGAGCCCTGGGTTTGAAGGGATGCTGGAAGGCCTGGGAGGCCGGTGTGAATGCCTGCATTCATTCGCTGCTCACTGAGCCATTCAGCCCTGCCACTGCTCCCTCAAAGAGAAACAAAAATGAAAGCAGAGTCCAAATGCTTTTCTCCCTCCGTTTTTTCAACCCCTCTTCGAGCATCTCTTTGCAGGCGCTCTTCTCCCTCCCCCTTGAGATCTCTGCCTTGTGAGAAGGGAGAAAGCAGGGATGCAGCCAAAGTGGCCTCGCCAGCACAGGGCTTGGCTTTTCCCCTCTCACCCCCCTGCAGAAATGGGGTGAATTTCTTAATTTTCCCTTGTTCTTTGCTGCCTTCTCCCCAGCGCTCACAGTCTCTGTGAGCAAGAACACACCTCTCTCACACACACTTCTCCAGGGGAAGACACCGCTGACAGAGAGAGAGAAAATCTCTGCCCTGGGCTTCCTGCAGCTCACAGTTAGTGGGGGGACCCCCTCCTCCCACCCAAGGGTGGAAAAGCCACGTGCCTGTACTATGCTGCTGGCGGCCGGGATGTCCTCGGGGACGCTGACTTCGTAGCTGCTCTGGAGGAAGATGGGCCGGTTGTCGTTGACGTCCAGGACGGTCACGTACACGGTGGCAGTCCCGGTGCGCCGGTTCCCGGTGGGGCCGTTGTCTGTACGGGAGGGAAGGGGAAGGGGGGGGAGGTTCAGTCACCTCTACCTCTGAACTAAAATCCTTCGTCTTTTCTGCAGCTTCCAAATCCCACGCTGAACCACGGGTTTGGGTGTTTTGGTTTTTTTTTTTCCTTTCCTATCCCGAAAGGAAAAGGAAAAGCCAAACCACCCCCAAGCTCTGCCAAGGAGCCCAGCGAGGCTGGAAACGCAACTGGTCGATAGAGAGGATTTGCAATTCTGTACACTGAGTAATGTGCGCTGGAAGGGACTGCTGGAGGCCAGGGATCTGGGAGATGAACACAGGTAGGGGTCTGGTGAGTTTTCCATAGCCACAGCTCAGCTTATAGTCAAGGAGCACCAGGATACGTTGATGTTCCATAGACAAGGACATGGCAGCATGGCTCTTGGATTTGCAGGAAGGATGAGGCACTGGGAAGCATCGGTTGGGTTTGTTTTTTTCAACATGCCTGATGCAGTGAGTGCTAAGCCCACCCAGCTGGAGCCCATGGGATCTGGTTCCTGGGAAAACACAGGCAGCCTGACATCCATCGGAGGAACATAACAGACCCTTTACCCCTTGGGATCTGGTCCTGTGTGCCCAGCTGGTGCAGCATCCCTGCTGCAGCCCCCGTGGCACCTGCGATGCTGTGCCCCCGAGATTTCTGACTGGTCACTTATTTCTCCTTTCAAAAGGGGCATCCAAGTGCTCTGTAAAGAGGCATGTCATTATAAAGCTCTGGGGGTGACAGCCAAGCTGTGTTTGGCACACGGGCCCTCTGCACGTGCCAGGTGGCTCGGGGTTAATCAGCAGCCACGGAGCCAAGGGCTGGCATGGATTAGGGGAAGGTTGTTGTGGTGCTGGCATTTTTGGGTGGAGGGTTGCCCTGGACAGTGCAGAGCCTCTCAGGATTGGGGGGCCCCACCTTCCCCAGGGGAAAGGGGCTGGGCAAACCTGAGAGGTGAATATACTGTCTGAAAAAGTTATGGTGGGACCAGGACATACTAATTCACATGAGTTGTGAAATGTTAACACCAAGCACAGGCTGGGGTTTACAGAGTGCCTCAGAGGTTGCTGCCTCTCTGACACACCTGCACGGCCACCCCATGGAGCTGTGTGGCAGTGGTCCCATGGGATCAGTGGGAAATCCTTACCAATGGCTTCCAGAATCAGTGTGTACGATGCCACGGTCTCCCTGTCCAGACTCACGACTGTCCTGACCACCCCATCCCTGAAGCCAACGCTGAATTTGCCATCCTGGTTCCCACCTGCAGCAAAGGACAAGGACCAAGGAATCATAGAATCCTGGAATGTTTTGGGTAGGAAGAGACCTTAAAGATCATCTTGTTCGATCCCCTGCCATGGGCAGGGACACCTTCACTAGACCAGGTTGCCCAGAGCCCCACTCCAACCTTGGACACTTTTAGGGATGGGGCATCCACAACTTCCCTGGGCAGCCTGTTCCAGTGCCTAACCACTCTTTCAGTGAAGAAATTTTTCCTAATATCTAATCTGAATCTTCCCTGGTGCAACTTGAGGCCATTTCCTTGGATTCTGCAGCCTGGGCACGGGGTCAGCCCAGCTGTGGAAGGATGATCTCGTATCTTGTCCTAGGCAGAGCTGCTCTGCAGCAGAAGTGGGCAGAGCACCTTCCCTCTGCCTCATGGAACGCTGTGCCAGCCTCACAGAACCAATGGCCGTAGGAAAAGCTGAATCATAGAAGGGCCAGATCATTTCCTGAACGCTTTGGAAGCAAGCTGGGGTAACGCTGCATGTGAACTGCGGTACCTGTGGGACAACACACCCCCTTTCACTCGCAGTGAGGCCGGAGGGGCTGCGACATGAGTCGCCAGGCTACTACTGTGGAAAAAAGGACTCTCTGCTGACACTTCTGATTTCACCCTCTTCCTGCGGGCTCAATGCCACACATACAGTTTGCAAATCAAAGTGTAGCCAGGGGGTTCCCCAGTCTCCTGTTGCAGGAGCTGCAGCTGCAGTGAGAGCCCAGCACTGCCCGGGTGGCATCGCTGCCACTGAACCCCACCACCACACAGGGATATAGAGTGCCCCAAAATTCCATTTATGGCTTCCAAGCACAAGCACATGGGAATGCCACCCCAGCCCTTGCTCCCCAGCCATGTCCTGCCCTTCCTGGTTGTGTCCCAGGGACGCTGGGGGTCAGTGGTCGCCCCCAGGCAGGGGACAGCAGAGTGGTCAGCATGGCAGGAGCCAGGCAGGGCTGTTCAGCAGAGGGCGATGCCGGACAAGGTTTGCAGGGGCTGGGAAAGGCAGTGCTGAAGTGCAGAACACCCTGGCCAAGGTCTGGGGCAGCCCTGCAGCCAAAGCTCCTGTTTCACGTGGGGTTCATACCTGTGATGAAGTAGCTGAGCTCGGCGTTCAGCCCCACATCAGCATCCGTGCAGTTGAGCCGGACCACTTTAAAATCCCGGGCCACGTTTTCAGGTAGCGACACGTTGTAGACGGCTGGGAAGAAGGTGGGGTTCTCATCGTTCACGTCCAGAACTGAAAAGGGGAGCAGAGTTGAGTGTCCCCCTCCAGGGCTGCCCCTCCTGCAGAGGCCAGGCTGATGTCTGCCAGGCTCCCAAAGCTCCTGTCTGCTGTCCTGAGCATCCCAGGGAATGCTCTGCCTGACTCTCTCTGGCATTTGTGTGGTGTGGGTGCCTGCAGAGCAGCTGTAAGGACTGGTCCCCACAGCTGCAGGCTGTATTTACCAGCCTCTGATACATACAGATCACCCTCCTCACAGCCAAAAACCCTCCACCTTACATCACTGTAACTCAATTCAGTATTTGCACCAAACCCATTTCCATGCCCATTTGAAGAGAAAGCTGGGGCTTAAATATAAGGTCAGTATTTCCTGGTGTATGGCAGAGAGCTCTGGAGGTACAGGACCAGGAACTTCTTTTCCAAACTCAGGCCCGAGGACAATCCAGGGTCAGTTTATTTCCAGATGCTGCTCATCCTCAGCCCTAGGCTCACATGAAGCCAGTAAACAGCAACACATTAAATTAAAGACAGACCACGCGATATGGTCCAGCTCTGAACTGGGAGTGCGTGGGCTATCCAGGCACACAGCTGATGGGAATCACATGCTGAAGCAAAAGACAGGCTGAAAGGAGAAGCGACACTGGGGATGGGGGAATGGAGGAAAAAACAACAGAGAATTTGGGGGCCCTGCCAGAAAGACCATGTTTTCCCCGTCTCTGCACTGTGCTGATGGCAGACACAAAGCCTGTGGGGACAGCAGAGCAATGGGCTGCCCTCCCTGCGTCCTGTCGTACACAGAACCAGACTGGATCCTGTTTTCAGATCACAGATCCGTCTGATTCCTCTGCGTGTCTCCCATATAAACCACGTCTCCTCCAGCGAGGAGTCCTTGTCACCGAGGGACGGAGGGGTCTGTGTGTCTGGGCACAGCTCGGAAGGGTCTCGCTGCCCCCACCTTTGACAGTCAGGGTGCTGGTGGAGCTCTTGGAGGGCACGCCGGCGTCGCTGGCCACCACCCGCAGGTAGTACTGGGCGATCCTCTCCCTGTCCAGCACGGCTGTGGAGGTGATGAGCCCGCTGGTGCTGTTGATGAGGAAATCCATGCGGGGCATCCCCACCTGCATGCGGTACGTCACCTGCCCGTTCGGGCCCTCGTCCAGGTCGATGGCCACTACCTGGGGGGGAGAGCAGGGGGGAGCCTGAGCATCTCCTGATAAGGAAAATCAGGGTACAGAAACCCTGAGTGTTTCTTTGCCCCCAGGGATGCTGGGATGAAACGTAAGAGGCCTCAGAGGATCCACCCTGCCAGGAGCGAGCACGCGGGGTGCGGATGCCACAACCCCTTCTGCATCCCCCCAATTGAATTGTTAGAGAATGGAGAGGAGGGAGAGGATGGGAAAAAATGGAGAAGGTGGGGAAGAGGACTTGAAGCATCCCCCCTGCTGGAAGCCAGCACACAGGGTGGGATGCACAACCCCTTCTGCATGCCTCTAGTTGCATTGCTAGAGGATGGAGGCGATGAAGGAGAAGAAGAGGATAGAGAAGATGGAGAGGACAGAGAGGATGCACTGCTAGCCTGCTTTGCAGAAGCAATGGCAGCGATGGCAGCAGCTCCCAGTGTGGGGCATGGCAGCAGTGGGACACACTCACCTGGAAGACAGAGGAGCCTGCGGGAAGGCCCTCGGCGATCTCGGCAGCAAAGGGCAGGTTTTGGAAAGTGGGGTCATTGTCGTTCAGGTCCAGCAGGTTGACAAAAACTGTGGCACTGCTGGTAGCTCTCAGGGGTGGCCTCCCACCTGTAGAGGCCAGGAATGGGAGTCTCAAGGTTAATACTCGAGCTGTTTCCACTCCTTTTCCCTAAAAAGGAGGCCTCATTCCCTATGCAGACAGTAGTGAAGAAGGGGGTGATGCTCCTGATTTGTCATGGATGGACCCCTAGATGGAATTCTAGAATGGTTTGGATTGGAAGAAACATTAAAGACCATGTAGTTCCAACACCCTGCCATGGGCAGGGACACCTTCCACTAGATCAGGTTGCTCATAGCTCTGTCCAACCTGGCCTTGAACACTTCCAGGGATGGGGCAGCCACAGTTTCTCTGGGCAACCTGTTCCACCATCCTCTGAGTAAAGAATTTCCTCCTAACATCTAATCTAAATCTCTCCTCTTTTAGTTTAAAATCGTTACCCTTTCTTCTATCACTATCTGAAAACAGAAATTTATCTTCATATCTCTACCTTTTTTCCTAAAAAAACCAAGTTTCCCTAATGTACGATTTCCAGAGAAAAATACATCAGCTCTTTTTCCCCCACCCGCTCAACCGACTTTCTGGGATGCCGATGGAGCCAGGCTGAGGGGCAGGAGAGTTCCTGCTTCCCAGGCTCAAAGGTTCAACTTGTTGTTGTGAAAACAACCTGTGAGGGAGAGCGGAGGGCGAGGAGGGAGCACTGTGGGATGGAAGTGGGGCTTACAGTCGGTGACGGACACCACGATCCTGCGCATGAGCTGGGCCTCCTGGGCGTTGGGATTCTCCCGGTCCAGGAGCACGCCGGTGGTGCGGATCTTGCCCGTGGTGCTGTTGAGGCTGTAGAACTTGTTGGGAGGCCGGATGCTGTACACCACCGTGCCATTCTCCCCCAGGTCCGGGTCCACAGCCACCACCTGCCATGGAGAAACAGCAGAGAATTAAAGCAGAGTGCTGGGAATTAACTCCCACATGGATTTTCCAGTGTCTAACAACAAATCTGAGCTCACACGAGAGGCTTCCCTGCACCAGCACCAGCGAGAAGCTCCCCTTCCTCCATCCAGCTCTGTATTTTCATGATATTTGCAGGGATTTTACACCCTCGAGAGTGGAGTTAAATGTCCCCAGAAATGGACTGTAAGCCCAGGAGGTGATGGCATGGCAAGAGAGACACAAGCACGAAGCAATCAACCTGGCTTTCCTTCTTTTGAATAAAACCAGCTAAAAAACAAGGACCCTGCAGAAAAATAAACTAAACAGGACAAAGAGGCACTCTGAGAAACTTGTGCTGCCCCACCCAGAATGCTGGAAGTAATTCCTTGGTGGAGCTCTCCTCCACGTCAGATATTCTGTGTTTTACTGTTCTCCCTGTGACATTTTTTATTACAGGGGACATTTACATTAAAAAAAAACCAATTTCATTGCACTCATAACTTCCCCAGCTCCCGCTGCTTGTCCTGCAGCTGAATTTACATCGGATCGGTGACAAAATAATTATTTTCCCAGCAACTAATTGGGATGTCAAAGGCAAGATGACTTCAAGCTGGTGCCGAGCAGCGGGGCTGGTGCTGTGTGGAGGAGAGAAAACCACTGTGCTCTGGCTCGGGCAGTGCTGCCAGACCTTTTCTCCTCCAAAAAAAAAAAAAATCCTTTTTTTTTTTTTTTCTCCAGCCTTCCTCCTTATATGATTTTGTGGATTGTCTTCACTTTTCCCTCATTTATTTTCCATTCTGTTCCCATCATTTTTCTCTCGGCATGATGGAGTAGAAGCCTCCCCCTCTCCTTCTCTTTTATTTCGCCAGAGGGACTTGAAAGGCTGTAAATCAAAGTCTTTCAGAGAGGTCCTTGAAGGAGGTCGCAGGCGAGGCTAAGAAAAGGAGAGTTTGGCCAAAATCCACACAATTTGGAGAGGAAAAATAATATCCCAGCAGGGAGAAGAAACACAGGGAATGGGCAGCAGGTAGCAGGTTCAGGAGTAATGTTTTAAATGGAATTCTGCAAGATGGTGCTGGACTGGAGATGACACAGGCTCGGAGGTGACACCGGTCAGGAGGTGCCACCCATTTGGAGGTGACTCCCTGCTCCAGCCAGGCTGGTGACAATCTCACCAGGCTTCTAGTGCAACCACCACCCTCCCTCGCACGTACTGTGGTGACATCTGAGTTGGGGGGTGTCATTTCCACCAGGTTGATGAAGTATGGCTCATCCTTCCACGTGGGGTAGTTGTCATTGATGTCCAGCAGTGTGATGTTCACCTGCGAGAGAGCAAGGAGGCAGCACTGAACCAGGAGGTACAGCTTCCTGGGGTGGCACAGCGTGTCCCCTGGATGTCCCCAACACACCTTCCAGGCATTGGAACAGCCTGCCCAGGGCAGTGGTGGAATCACCATCCCTGGGGGGATTTAAAAGATGCGTAGACGTGGCACTTGGGGATGTGGGTTAGTGTTGGGCTTGGCAGTGCTGGGGGAATGGTTGGGCTTGATCATCTTAGAGAGGTCTTTTCCAACCTAAATATTTCCATGGTTCTATGTTCTCCCCCTGGAGGGAAAAAAACCATGGAAAGCCCACATCCTGCACCTTCACAGCCAAGGCTCCTTGGCATATCTGAGGTGGGTTTGGCCCGCGTGTGTTTGTTAAAACCAATCGCAGGGCACAAGGTGTGTTTTCAAACAGCTATTTCACTGGGAGGGGGACTGAAATCAGGGGGGGAGAGGATGCAGCAGGAATGGGGCAGGAAAGGAAAGAAAAAACCTGAGTCACTGGTGAAAAGTAAGAAGGAAAAAAAAGAATAAATGAGAAGCCAGGAGAGGGTACAGGGGTGGGAGATGTGAAGACGAGAGAGCACGGGTAAGGACGGTGCTCTGAAGTGTTACCTATCTTCGTTTTCAGCCTGAGAAATGGCATCTAAGTGACAGCAGTCAGTCTGTGGGATGCATCCTACTGCCTGCGAGTCTTTCACCTCCCCAGATCACCCATTTCAATCCAGCCTGTGAGGCCATGAAGGTGTCTGAGGGGAGAGCTGCAGCTCAAGGGGAGTGGGGTCCTAAGCAGGGGGTCTCAGTGGAGCTTCCAGGGTCTTCTCTGCTCCCAAGTCCCCGTGTCCTGCTGTCACACCAGGCTGAGCTGCTGGTGCCACCCCGTGGTAGGAGAGGTGAGTCTGGATAGCACGATCTCCAGGGACAAGCCAAGGCAACACGGTGGCCCCTGGAGAAGGCTGGTGGTGACTCACCCAAGCACTCCACATGCTTGTCCATCACCCAAGACCCTTATTACCGATCGAAACTGATTATTTTGAGCTCCACGTGTATATCCCTGCTAATGGCAGCAGACAAACTTACTCAGTCGCCCTCATCTCACCGAGTTTTAATATTCTTCAACTTCCTGGGAATCAGGAGGCTTCCCCCCCCCACACCCCTTGTTTTGCCTTTCAGCAAAGCTATTTAGGAGAACATAGTCTCATCCAGAGCTCCGGGGGGGAACTCAGCATACCACAGGCCATGCTGGTGCCATCACCGACCTCTGGGAGGCTCCACAGGGAACTTCTAGTCTGCTACCACAGACTTCCTGAAGGCCCTTGGCAGGAATGACATTTATTCCAGGGATATTCCTCAACACAATCACAATTTTTTCTGCCTTGTCCTGTGTTGTGTGGGACATCTCTGCTGCAACCCAACTGAACATCCCGGGAGCAAGAGCACCCCAATGGTGCCAAGAAAATGTCCCAAAAAAGACAAGAGCCAAGAGCACTGAGAGACAGAATCATAAAATTGGAAAAGACGTTTAAAATCATTAAGTCCAATTGAGATGGATCCTTGGCTTTTGACCTCCTGGTATTTCCAAAGAGTTTTACTAATGCTTTACCAACAATGGGGCTCCCTGATGCCTGTGAAGGGCAAAGCAAAGAAGGAGGCTTCAGCCTGTAGCTCCACCAGCACCTTACGAGGAGCCCAGGCATTCCAGGCTGGCTGGAAACCCTTGACCCAGGCAGCATGTGAACAGACTGCTATTCCTGTCACCAGGAATAACTAAGTGTGCCCACAGGCTCTCCAACTCAGCCTCTTCCCAAGAGGCATGAACAAAGAGAGCCGTGCTGCAGGTGAAATAGGTACCCATTACCACCTCCACAAGGGCAGCTGGACACGTAAAGCTCTGGAAGATCAAGTGGCTCCTCTGTGGTTTTCCAGAAAAGAGAGCTGATTTCAAGGTCTACACAGCCTGGAGAGTCAATCTGTGAGCAGTGTTGGGGGCAGTCCAGAGGGCAGGGATTGCTGTGTGCTCTTCACCCATTCACACAGCTAAAATGAGGCACCGCAGCCGCCCCTGTCCCAGCCCCAGAGGGGAACCAGTGGCTAGAGGAGATGGGAATCACTCCTTCCTACACTCACCATAGCAATGCCTGTCTTCTGATGGTGGCCCACACCTCCATCCACTGCCCGGACGATGAGGATGTACTCGGATTTGGCCTCCCGGTCCAGCAGAGACGTTGTTGTGATTTCTCCTGCAGCCACAGCAGATGACAGGGGAAAAAAAGAAACACTCAAAACCAGGGCCAGGATACTCCCCAAATGGACCCTTTCTTCTGATGCAAAAAGATGGACCCTGGCAGCTCCTTAGCTAACAGAAGCCTTCACAGCCAAGCCTTTCCTTAGGTGTCAATCCCACCAGGGGCTGAGTTTCCATGGATGCTTCTACCGAAGCTCTCATGGCAACTGGGCAAGTGGTGGTGTCTGAAATCTGGTGAATCTCTTAAATTGTGGGTCTCCTAAGCAGGCTGATTGGAAGAGAGGAGGGCAGGGCAAGGGAAGGAGTGAAAGAGAGAACTGAAAGGAAAAGGGGGAGAGGGCGTCCAGAGTCTCACCTGAGCGAGCATTGATCCGAAAATGCGAGGAGCCTTCCAGGGAGTAGATGATTGACTCCTGTCCATACTCCCTGGACCGGTCCATGTCCGTGGCATTAAGAAACAGCACTGTGGCTCCTTGGGGAGGCAGAAACGAGGGCTGGGATGGGTCAGAACTGCCCTGATCCCCCACACTGCTCCTGCAGTTCACCCAGCCAAGGGGTCCCCTCTCCTGCATGCACAGTGGGGCCAAACCCCCACAGCTAGGGAACTTTACCAGGTCTCTGGCTATACCTCCCCAAAAAGGCATCACCCACCCTGTTCTGGTTGTAAGGCACCCAGTGCCCTGCTAGGAACCTGGAGAAGGAGCAGGGGGATGGCCTGTACCTGCCATAATGTCCTCCATGATGGTTATCACATAGGAGGGCTTGCTGAACGTGGGGGGGTTGTCATTTTCATCCTGAAGCAAAGAGAAGGTCAAGAGGTTGGTTGGGAAAACGGCAAAGTAGTCAAGAGCTGCAAAAGTCTGGTATGGGGATGCTCCTGGCCAACTGCATCTCAAGGTGTGACCAGCTCACAGTGCCAGCGTAGGGAAGGTGCCTTGGGGGTGAGGCACTGCAGGTCTGAGCAGTGGTTTCACTGTAGAGGCAGCTGAGGCTGAGGTAAGATGATGGTCAGTGACTTTGCTGAGTCCTACAGTGGGGATGATACTGACTCCCTTATCACTCAGCACCCTGGGCACAGGCTCAGGAACCACTGCCACTGGCAGATGAGCATTCTCCAAGCTGCTCCTGTCTCCACCACAAGGCCTGGGAAGCTCAGGCACCAGAGGAAGCACGGCAGCATCGTGCACGGACCTGCTCCTCCCTAGTAATCCAGGTCACCCTGGCCACAAAGCAAACTTGACTGGCCAGGTGAGCTGGTGAGCTTTGGCTGCCTTTCTTTCAGAGGAGGAATGCTGTGAGTGTTTGCAGAGAGGGCAGCCACAGTATTTTTGGGGGGAAGTTGGTTTGCATACCAGCTCCCTCCAATCCTGTCTCTGCCATTGACCACTGGAGAAATGTCCTGGAGAAACCAGGCAGGAGCAATTGCTTGAAACATCCCTCAAAACAGATTTTGGACTGGTTTAAAGCTCCCCTCAGGGGGCCTTAAATGCCGTTTAAACATTGTTAAGAATCTGTCTTAAATGAACCAAACCCAATCGCCCATGGAGGGAAGGACAGAGCTGCCAGGATATTAAAACACCATTATGGACCTCACCAATTCCCTGGGGCTGCTCTGGAGATGTTTTCTACCTGGACACCACTGATGGACCTGCAGGCTCAGCTGCCACCAAACTTGATATCTGAAGCAATTTCACATGCCGACGATGCCCATCGTACCGCAAATAAATTTCCATCCCCTGCTTTAGTTCCTGGAGGCAGGTGGTCTTTAATCAGCCTTTGCGCCACTCAGCTTTCACTGCGCCTCCTCTGAGGGCAATGAGGAAATTGCCAGCTGCCCGGGTGCTGTCCTCACCATCCCTCCTCCTCCTCCTCCTGGCAGAGATGGGTGGGGGGCATCCAGGGCAAACCCAGGACGTCTGGGTAGGTTAAAGGCAAAGGAGAAGGAGAAGCTGAGCGTGCATCCACACGCCACCTGCAGCTGGGCCTGGGTGAGCTGTGCCGTGGTCCAGGCTGGGTGGACACAAGCCAGAGCAGACGCTGTGTCGTGTCATTAACATTCCTGAGATCATCAGGCCAGGCTCAGCAGTGCTACAGCCCGGCAAGCGTTCTCCTGAGTAGGCAGGGCTTGCTTCTGGCTGGCTCTCCATCTGGCCAGAGCTGGCGTGCACCTGCCTCCTACTTGAGAAGGACATTTCCCACTTCAGCAATATGAACTCCAAAGCTCCCCGCAGGCAATGCCAGGTGATGCCAAACAGAACCCAGCACTCTTCTGCTCCCATGGATGAGGTCATCCACCTAATCAGCTAAGATGAGCTTCCCATGTTCTCCTGACCCCCAGCCTTCCTCCCTACACCCTCACTCTCAGACAGCCATCATATCATGGAATCACACAATGGATTGGGTTGGAAGGGATCTTAAAGCTCATCTCATTCCAACCCCCCTGCTGTGGGCAGGGACACCTTCCACTATCCCAGGTTGCTCCAAGCCCCATCGAAGCCAGCCTTGAACACTTCCAGGGATGGGGCAGCCACAGCTTGTCTGGGCAACCCGTGCAACGGCCTCAGCACCCTCAAAGCAGAGAAATTCTTCCTAACACCTAATCTAAACCTGTCCTCTCTTCCAGGTTGAAGCAGATCCCCCTCATCCTATCCCTCCGTGCTGTCTCCAAGGATGCTGAGGATCATGGATGCTCACACTGCGCACACAACCCTTTCCTCCAGACACAGGCAGGCTGTAAGTCACCGGCTCATCGCTCCGAGCGGGGCGGCAGCGGCAGGGAGCGAGGCAGAACCTTATTAGCAGTGATATTTCCCGGGATCCTGGCGCGGCGCGCACTATTAGTTCTGACTCGGCGACTCCCTCTACAAAAGCGTATTGTCCCCTAATGGGAAATCTACAAGGCGAGTTTGACTTCTTTATTAAAAACCAACAACCAAAGGATGAAAAAAAATTACCTCCCTCCACACTCGCTCTCGCTCTGCCTTTTCACGGCTCTTGTTCCTCAAGTGCCGTCAGGAAATGCTTCCCCCTCATTTTCTTCCTATTTTTTGACTTTTTTTTTTTTCCTTTTCTTTTTCCAGTTGAGAGAAATTCCCTTTGGTTGAGAATGGGAAAAGTGACAGCTATTTAAACCCTGCCAGCATACAGACTCAACCCAGGGAGATGACCCACTGAAGTGCGGTCTCTTAAAAGAAGTGTTTATGCTGTCTAAAGCACAATGTGGGAAGAAGGATGTATTTAACCACCACTAACTCCCCCGGCACTGCCTTGTTCCCCCTCTCTGGAGCGCAGTGAGGAAGCCGGAGGAAAGACGTGTTCATGGGACTTCACTCCCACCTTACGGCACCGTGGGCTTTTATCTCCTTCACCTTCCCAGGCTGACGGTGCCGCCAGCCCAGCACAGATCCCATCACCGCGAGAGTGACGGGTTATCAACCAAACTGTCTCCATCACCGATACCTCCCTCCACACATCCTCAAACCACAACGTGCCTCAAAGTGACACTCCGATCTAATCTTCCTGAGGAACGCTGTGATGCTTCGCCTCTCCCAGCAGCAACCCCTCCTCCAGAGGATGGATTTCCGCCCTGTTCTCAGCTCTGCCCCTCACCTTGTGTCTCCCACATTGGCTTCCCAGTGCACTGTGCACAGCCAAGGAGAGGGAGGAGGTGCATGAGATCAGGACAGCCCGTCTGCACTTGTTCATGGTGACACCCCTCGGAGGCACTCTCAGTCAGCCTTTGTCCCTCAGACCTTCCCAGATGTCAGGGACAGCACTTTAACTGATACATACAACACATGAAATGTATATGGCATATATATGAGACACATGTAACCACAATCCACGCACACATATCCATGGGGTGGGATAGTCTTGTTGGGTTATTGATGAATTAACAGCACTGCTATGGAGCAATTGCAGGGAAACCATGAGAGGAATGTCAGATGCTGTACTTACAAACACCTCGATGGTGACGGGGACGGTGCTGTTGAGGGGTGGTTTTCCAGCATCCTTGGCCATCACAGTCAGGTAGATGACCCCATTGGCCACCTGCTCATAGTCGAGGGGGTGGTTCACGCTGATCACTGGAAGGATGCAAAGTGGGGCAGTCAGGAGGGTCTTCGTGCACTGAGCAGGACGGCGGGCACGCTCAGGGGGTGGTCCATCAACATCACCTCCCCAGGGCCAGCAGTGGCTGTTTGAGGGGGCAGTGCCCCAAAATCACGAGCACTGGGCATCACTGAGTTCCTTGGACTGGCATGACCTGGAGCGAGCTGTGCACCCATGGGAACACGGCTCCACAGTGGCTCAGCTCAAGTCCTGCTCCAAAAGACTGCGCTGCAGACAAGGTCAGGACAAGCAGAGGAACTGCTGGAATAGCTTCCTAAAGGTTTCTGGCATGACAGCTTGTGGGGCTGTGAGCCCGAGGTGCTGCTGCTCGTCAGTGGCACTGTGGTGCCAGACCAGTGCTTACCTCCATACCCTTCTGACACCGTGATGTCAAAGTAGTCGCGGAAGGCAGACGCCTGCACGATGCTGTACGTGATCTGGTTGTTGGGAGGGGAGTCCTCGTCGGATGCCTGGGGCGTGAGCAGAGGGAAGACATGAGCATGGAAGTTATACCAGGGACATGTGACAGGAGAGAGTCCAGGGGATGGGAGGTGCAGGCCGGGCCCAAGGAGAGTGGAAGTGATGGAGGAAGATGTGCTCATCAGGGGCCCCAAGGGGGTCTGAAAACCAGCCTCCTCTCTCCTGCTTCTCTCACCCCAGAGAGAAACCAGTTGCTGGGACTTGCTTTGGAAAATGTTTGTTAAGCCCGTCACAGGCACTGACCATATTAAACTGACAGAGGGAGATTTAAATTAGATATTGGGCAGAAATTCTTCCCTGTGAGGGTGGAGAGGCCCTGGCACAGGTTGCCCAGAGAAGCTGTGGCTGCCCCATTCCTGGAAGTGTTCAAGGTCAGGTTGGACAGGGCTTTGAGAAACCTGGGACAATGGGAGGTGTCCCTGCCCATGGCAGGGGGTGGAACCATATGGGCTTTAAGGTCCCTTCCAACCCAAACCATTCTATGACTCTAACCCGCTCCTGTCTCCCCACTGCACGTCCCAAGCGGAGGAGCCACTCGAGTCCCTCACCCGCAGCCGGACCACCTGGGCGACGGAGGGCTCGTTCTCCCGCAGGGCCCCCAGGTATGCCTCCTTCTGGAAGGTGGGGATGTTGTCGTTGACATCGAGGACGTTGATCCTGACGCGTCCCGTGGTCTCCTCCCCGCCGCCGTCCCGCGCGATGACGGTCAGGGTGTAGCGCTGCGTGGTCTCAAAGTCCAGCCGAGCCGTCAGCAGGATTACACCCGTGTCCTTGTCCAGGGAGAAACTGAGGGGACAGGAGAGGAGGGGAGAAAAGCCCTGGTGACCACACACTGGAGATGGAGAGGTGGGGTGGCAGCAGCCTGACAGCTTGCATGGCAATGGGTGAAGTTCATGACTTTTTTCCAAGGGATATGAGGTCCCAGGGCATCTTCAGGAGCTCAGTGCAGCTGGTGGGGGCGAAACCCTCAGTGCTGCTCTACAGGTAGAGCAGAGGGGTGCAGAGGCCTCCAAATCCTTTCTGCTGGGCAGCCCACATGCTGCCCCCAACTGCCCACCACCAATGGGTCACAAGTGGTGCCCCAGGGCCAGAAACTCACTGCAAACTTATTTACTGGTCTCAAGCAACGTTGATGCTGGTAGGTCCCCATTTAGCAAAATATGCAGAGCACAAGGTATGTGCTGAAGTTAACTCAGCCCTCTGGGAGACAGCAGAGAGAGGGTTTCATAGGGCATCTTGCAGGTAGGACATAACCAAGGCCCTTAATTGCCCTGTGACTTCCTAGTGAGGTTAGAAGAGGATGTGGGAGGATCCAAGTCATGCCAGTCAGTCACACTTACCGGTCAGGGTCATCGCTGAAAAAATAACTGACTTTCCCATATGTGCCCACGTCATTGTCAGTTGCCTGGAAAAGATAAAAGTTAAGTAATAAATGAAGGTATTCATGGAAATGTTGCATTACACACACCTTGTGTGTTGCCATTTATTTCCCAAAAGCTGCAGGACTGGAGCTGCTTGCACTCCCCTGGGTTATCCTGCTCATCCCTGACTCCCAGCCTGCTCCAGCTAACAGCCCTCCATCCGCATCTCTCAGCATTGGTCCAGAAACCTTTGGCAGTGGGAAATGTTACACTTACTTACACACTAAGCTAAGCTGGAAAGCACACATGAAATACAGGTTTCCACGGGTAACTCCTGAGGGCCACCCATCCTGTCCCTGTGAAGGCAAAGAGCTGGGATCCCACATCTTGTGCATTCCAGGCTGGCAGCATGCCTGAGGCTGCAGGGAGAGGAATAAACACCCATTCTGCTTCAAAATTCCCCCCCCCCAGGCTAAAATACAGACCTGGAAAGGCAAGGAAAGGGATTTCAACCTTGATTTCCATGAGGATAACCCTTTAGGGGGTGTAAATCTGCTGCATCCCCGTGGATGGCTCAGGATGGCTTGGGATGTTGCAGGATGCATGCACTTCCCCGGCAGCTGCCGGAGCAGGAGCAGGCTGCTCACAGCTAAGAGACCAACTCCTTGTGGGGAAGGTGTGCACAACTCCCTGTGTCAGCTCTGGATAAGCAAGGCAAGATTTATGTGTGTTTTAAAGTCTTTGCTCTAATGAATGTATAAAATATGCATGAGCAGCAGCAGGAAAATGGAGCAGAAAATTTTATTTTTAGGTGAGAGAAGTGGAATGCAGGCCCCAAAATATCCTTTTTCTACCCCAGTATATTTTCTAAATTGAGTCCTGTCTGGATTACTCAGAGACCAACAGGTCTGTGAAAAAGCAGGGTCAAAGACGCATTTTATGTCCAGATACCAGCAAAAGGCTGTATTTTAGGAGTGGCATGGAACACAGCCTGTTCCTGAAACCTTCCTGATTTATCGATGGCCTTGATTACCCTTGACAGCAGAGTAGGAGCTTGAGCACGGCTTTACCCCCATGTGCTGCTTACCTGCCACACCACGGGATGACAGAGAAGAAAAGGCATGAAAACCAGACAGGATTATTTAAGTTTTTCTCCTCAAAGGTCTTCCCAGCCCGAGCAGTGAAATCTTGTTGCTTTACACCAGCTGAAGGGTGCGCTGGCGGATCCAGCCTTCCAGGCCTACTGATTTCGCTGATTTTCCTCTCCACTGCCAAGATGTGATTTCTTTTCCATGTGCATTGAATTGTGTTCAGTAAAATGGGAAAAGCCTGCCCAAATCTGCCTGGAGAGATGCCCAGAGTGAGCAGCACCCTCTCCTGGAGGACGAGTCCCTGTGGGGTGCATCTCCCCCCTCACAAGACACATATGAAGGTGCTCCAACTCAGGCAGACCCTGGCAACATTTCCATATGGAAACACCTGGAGAGAAGAGGGGTCAACCCACCATCTGCCTGCCCTAGCATCCCTCAGCCAACTCGTACTGGTGTTAATCCCCCATCCTAACATCTGCCACCAGCCCCTTTTTTGGGTCTTCTTTCCCCAGAATCCTTGAGTGCCTTGAGCACCCTCCGCATTGCCTGGTATGAGCCAGCCCTCAACCTCTCAGCCAAGATTTTTCCTATCCATTACTTCCATGCCCACAACCTCTGTGCATCCCTCAGTCCCATTAATTCCTAAGTGGCTGATGCGAGAGCGAAGCCCAGAAAAGCATTTTCCATGCACCTGGATGGGCTGTTGATGAGATAATGATTTACAGGGGGCCTGACAGTACCACAAAGCACGGGCAAAACAAATTCCCTTCATTTGGCCCCCTACAATTGCACTTGTAAGTGCTTATTGCAGTGACAGACAACACTGGGAAAGTGTAATTTTCTTTCTGATGGGGAAAAAAAAAAAAAGATAGGGAAGGAGGAAGGTTAAAAGAAGGTTAGCATGGAGGCACTCCGAATGAGAGCCCTGGGGGGGGGGAGCCAGGAGGGTGGCTGGACCACAAGCTGTGGTGATGCCAAAGGTGCCAGCGAGGAAAAGCAACCTTCTCCCAAGGAGCCAGGAGGGTGGGCAGCCTGACCCTGCCTCACCGTCCACCTCACCAGCTGGGCTAATTAATGACCCTGATTTACACCGAGGGAGGTGGAAGGTGCTGCTGGCTGGCTGGCTTTCCTGGCAGCTGAACATCAAGGAGATAATGCTGGGCAGCGGAGCAGGTTAGTTGAGCGTGACAGGGAACATGCAAAAAGCCAAACGATGCACGCTCAGCATATTTAATTCGGGATCTATGCTTGTTTCTGCATAACCAGGTTTTTTTCCCTCCGAGGGTAAAAAGAGATGCTCAGATGCTCGAAACCCTGGGGAGGCGACACGCACTCCCTTTGCAAAGTGATGACAAGGGCTCCCGGGGAGCACACGCCTGCAGAACACCCCAAATCCCACCGAGCTGATGGCAGTCCCTGGGCACCAGCTGTTTTCCCGTGGCTTTTCCCCATCACTGACTGGTTTTCCCCCCCAGCATGCACACATCCATCCCCACAGCTGGGGGAGGAAAGGCATCTGGCTGGAAGTTTCCCGGGGTTCCACCTGGAGAGGCAATCAAATGGCTTTTACCGCTGCTCCTCTTCTGCCCGGAATATTAAAGCAGGATTTGCCCACTGGAGCCTGCAAAAGGGCAGGATGAAAACGCAGGTCCACATCTCTACTTTTATGAGCTGTCATCGGCGCAGACCATTTCTAAAAAATCCCACATTTGTGCAGCTAAACTCTGGGAGAGCGGCAAGAAGAGGAAGCCTGGATAACCCAAAGGATTAATTTACTGAGCTGCAGTGTGGGCACTCGGCACACGAATCACACAAAAATATCCACAGCCCAGTTCTCTGTCCATCTCCATCCCTCAAGCTCAAATATTTTGGATGTCTCCCTTTTATCCCACCACGGGCCATCACATCCACCCTTCCCCTCCGGCTGGAGGGCCGGCAGAGCCGGAGACAAAAGCGAGGAGCTGGCGAGCGGTTCTGCTCTCGTGGGCAAATCTGCAGGAAAGGGCATGTCGTCCAATTTGTTCGGGAAACAATAGCAATGTTTGACATGTCATCAGGATTGATGGAGCAGAAATTTACATGGGAGAATTCAGTTTTAAACAGCTCCACGGAGCTTCACCCGGTAATGGTTTCGACATTCATCATCCGCCAGCCCCACTCAACGACTCCTTAAACTGCTGGAGATTAACTCTACTCACAGCAGCTTCAGGGAGCACGGCAGGAGGAGTGGGGAAGGGCTTAAAGAATCAAGAAGAGCCTTTCAAGGTGGCTCAGATCCCCCACGGAGCCCCTGGGATGGCAGTCCTCCCCCCAAAACTGTCAGACAGGGATGAGCAGCTGGAAGTTGGTTGCAGGGGTGAGCAATTGGAATGATGATGTCCTGCCTGGCTGAAGACGGCTCTGCTGGCACCAAAGAAGCCAAACCCTTCTCCACCTTTCCCTCGGTGCGGATCTGCCAGAGCAGGTCCCAGCTCTGTTTGTTCTTCGCTTTCTTTGTTTTCCCTCCCCTCCCTCACATGCACAAAGCAGGAAATAAAAATTGATGGGGAGCAAATTGCTTTGGCCAGGAGCTCTCTGCTTAAAAGAGTCGTCGCAGGAAAGCAATTACAGGACGTCAAAAAGCTGTCAGGGTACCAGAGTGACCGGGCGTGAGGCTGGTCCCTGCCTGCTCCCCTGGCTTTGAGACCCAGGCACCTCTGCTCCAGCAAAATGCCTGGGGCTTAGGAAAGCAAATAGAAAGAGGATTCCCACCTGCTTCCTACTTTTTGTTGGTTTTCTAGGGGCTCCTTGGGGCTAAGTGGGCAGCCATGTGCTCCTCAGAGGGCGGTACCAGAATCCCAGGGTGCGGAGCCATAGCCTGGCATCGTACTGGCTTTTGGAGGCACCAAAACCTGTGTGTGCTAACCAGGCAATCATCCAAACATCTCTTCCCGAATGCAACCTTCGGGTCCCAGGGGAATAACAGCTAATTGCTGGTATCCACTAGGACTGGAATTCGATTTGTGATCTGGGGGAGAGAAACGCAAAGGGCCAAGACCTTCTGTGAGACGCAATCGCTGGGCTGCAAAACTGGGACAGGAAACCAAAGGAAAACCTACTTAGAGTTATTATGGAATGACTTTAGTCGGAAAACAGCTCTTTTGTCAGTGTTGCCTGCCCTGGCCGTGCTCTTTCCCAGGCTTTTAAAGAGAGGCTGCCCTGTGGGAGGTGGCAATCAGGCAGGAGCAGAGGTGGTGGATGGCTGGCATCGCCGTGCCGGAGCCCAGCAGTGTGATTAGCTGGGAAAGAGGGAGGTGGGAGTGGGGAATCAAGGCAGTGCCGAGGTACTGCCGCTGCCACCACTTCCCCAGCAGCTCCAAACCACGCACCGGGCCAGGGAGCTCAATCGGTGCTAATGACCCCAGAGGGCTGCAGTGAACCTGGCTGGGGGGGAAAAAATAGTCAATCAACCCCCCTGGGAATGGCAGAGCTTTTCCCCACCTCTTCTGCCAGCCACCAGGGAAAACAAGAGCCTCCTTGATTGTGTTTTATAACAGCATTCCCTGCAACATCAGCTCCACGCAGGCGAGGTTAACACTTGCCTGGGCAGCCATGATTTAGCGGGGAGTGATTTAGTGCAGCCAGGCTGTTGGGATGGCTGGAGACCAGGGTTTAAAACACGAGGGGACGGGATATGGCTCAAAAGTGAGAGAAACAGGCTTCTCCAGCGTGGGTTTTCCCTGGTGACACCAAGACCATTTAGATGCCCGCCTCAGTGGGTTTTACTGGAGCTTGGCGCTGGAGCTGGGCTCAAGTCCCCCACTAATGAACCGTATTGATTTCATATTCTCCTGTTGTCCACCTAAATGGCAAGCGGCACATCTGAGCGATTAAATAACCACACAATTGCCTGGCTTGACATCTCAATCACTTTGCTGTTGGGTCTCTAATGAATTTTACAGCCCAGCAAAATGGAAGAAATTAAGGTCAAAGTCCAGCGGAGGAAATATAAATCCTCAGTGATCTCTAAAGTATTTGCAAGAGCTCCAGGAAGCCAGTCACGCCACCTATGATCTGCAACTCCATCTCATCCAGGTGAGGGGCATCACCTGGGGCCCAGCAGGGAGAGGGAGGATTAAAAAAAGGAGGAGGAAAGAGCCAAACAGGTCCTTGCCTGGAGATGGACATGAACATCTTGAATCCCAGTGTGGAGAAAGGGAAGAGCAAAGCTCAACTGTTGTCCAGCTGGAATGAAGGAAATTCTCCTTGGAGCTGGATGCAGCTCCTGGTTGCTCTGAGAGTGAAGCAAATCCAGCTGGAGAGTGGGATTTTATTTCTCAGCAAAGAAGAGCAAGACCAAAACACATCCCTGCCATGCAGAGGCTTTCCTGGAGAGAGCAATGCAGATGCACCTTGGAAAACTGTGATCCAGAAGCCATAGGCTGACGTGTAACAAAAAGACAACATCCTCACTTCCCTGGAGCTGGAAACTACACCTGAGTCTCAGTCAGTCAGTCAACAGCCACTTCCCAAGGCTATCTTAGGGCATGGAGAGCCTCAGCTTTACTCCTGTGACCAGAGATAACAGAGGTTTGCTTCTAGGACACAGCAGCCAGCCACAGGAAGATCCAGCAGAACCTACGGCCTGGGACACAAGCGGCCTCTGGATGATGTGAGGGATCTCAGGAGGTGGATTTACACATCTCAGGGTTCCTGAACATTTTCAGGTAAATTTCCCTCCCCTTAAGACCCAAACAGCAGCCTGCCAGCGTCACCAGGGGCTGCACAAGGTCATCTGTCGGGGGGTGACACTGTCTCTGTCACAGCATCACTCAGCCAATGGCACCTGCTGGGTGCTGATTCCCACGGGAGTCCCTTGCTTGAGGAAACAGAGCCTTGGATGTTTTGGGAGGGTATGGAGGAAGCCAGCTTGGAAAACAGATTAAAATCCCAGGAGCATTGGCTCTGTTGGAACTTTATGGGTGGGAGAGAATATATCAAGGTGAAGATGGCAACTGCCCTACACGGACTGCTGAGAAGGGGGTGTGAGTTCGGGTGTTCACATGGCAGAAAGCATCACCTTGGGAAAAATTCTCCCTTTAACTCCCAGCCACCTCCCAAATCACCAGGCAAAGCCAGCAGCAAAGGAAAAACATCCAACTCCACCTCCTACTGGGAACACTGGGAAGCATGGGGGGAATCCTGCTGCTCGGCTTGTGCTTTGTAGGATGCAATTTGGACAGGAGCAGGTGTGCATTTGCTCCCTGATTTTCTTTCCCATCTCAGGGGCTGAATTGTTTTTTTTTTGGGGGGGGGTGGTGGTGGGGAGGGGGCAGAGGGCACAGGCTGTGATTTTGTGCTGTTTTCCCACCTCTGTGCCTTGACTGTGCATTTCTCCTGACAGCTCCATCAGGACAGGGAGCGGCTGCACAAGCTGCAGTAAGTGTCTCTCTCTCTCCTCAACGCCTGGGCTGTCATGATTCCTATTCCACCCCATTTCGGTCTTATGGATTGATATTTAGATTAAAGAGATAAACACAGCCAAAGAGCGCTGGGCCCTGACAGAAAGACGAAGACTTCAGATCCGTCAATCACACTGCTACCTGGTAACTCCCTCCTCCCCTTCCCTTTAGTTACAGAGCAGGATTGATAAGAATATTTAACAGGAACAAGGAGTGCAAGCATCTTTTTATACTTGTAAAAACCCCAGAAGCACCCAGGAAGAAGACAAGCCATTCATGTTTAACTTTCCAGGCAATTTGGGATCGTCTGCTTTGATTATTTAACTCTTCACTGTTTCGTGTGTTTGCAGTTTCCCTCTCCTCTGGCAGATAAAGGATTCAATTTTCTTTTAAGCAGCAGGGAAATTGGAAGAGATTTTGTTCTGTTTAAGCACAGCTGGAGACAGAGTACTGGGGGGGGGATTGAGAACAACAAGATCAATTAAGATGCTGACTGGAAGGGAGAGCTGTGTGGACCAGGGTAAGGGAGAAGGGCTGGAAGGAGGGACAAAGTCCAGGCTTGTGGGACATCAGAAATGTCCAACTGTGAGTTCTCCAGCCTCCACTGAGCTGCTGCTGAGCCATGCCTTCATATTTCCACCAGTGTCCTCTGAATGCCCTCCTGACTTCCTAAATATCCTCTCCCCGTGCTTCAGCCTCTGTAACACACAGCCTGCCCTGGACATTTGGCTGGCAGTCTGCAATTACCACCTGTCTGTCATTCCCCCTCTCCAGCAAGGGCTTTCTGAGACGTTCTCCATTCACTTAAAGCAGAAGGAAAGGATGGGGACATACCCAAGGGTCCTCCCAATGTTTGACCATCCCGTGCCCCCCTAACCCATATGAGAAGGCAGAAGAGGTGCAAGTTACTCCTGACACAGGTGGGGGAGGTGACTTCCCACAGAGCAAACTCAATCCTCTGCGCAAAATTTAAACAGTCAGTCCACTGTAAAAGGTTGAGAAGGCCTGTGCCATCCTGATGGTAGCATCAGGGAAAGCTGTCCTGCAGACCACCTGAGACGATGGGCTGCACCACTCTCCAGGCTAACGCTGGGAGAACACCTCAGGTGCCACGGACGGGGCAGGGTGTGCTCTGTCTCCCACCTGATTCCCCACAGAAGCTGTAACTATGCTCATCCCTGGAAGCCTTTTCATCCATCCATTGATTTACAAGGTATTTCCCCACCTCACTCCCTGCTCTCGCTGGCTATGCTCTGTACTCCATGCAACATTCCCAAAACTGGGAGCAGTGTAGGTCTTGAGGCTGGTCCACACAGCCACCATCCCCATGTGAGAGAGAAACAGAGCTCAGGGTGAGCCCCTTGGCACAGCCTCTCACCCACCAGCACCTCCGAGCTACAGCCTCTATTACCGCCTTACATTTTGAACTGTTTCTGCCCCTGCATTCCTTTTTTTCTCCAAGAAGAAGGGGAAAGAAAAGCTTTAGAGATCACCAAGAAACAACAGACAGTGGCAGCCACACAGATGTGAGGGGATGGTGAGTGCCCTTGGCCAAAGAGATGGAGGGACGCGGGGTGGGGTGAGTCCTGAGGGCAACCAGAGGAACCCCACAGGTTTGCAAAGCCCCATCCCACCCACGTCAGGACTTGAGGTCGGACAAACTCAGAGGATGCAACTCTCCAGGGCACCCCAAAGCAGCCCTGGGACTGCTGCAAAGTGCTACAGTGGGATGTGGGAGCCCGTGGAACCGCGGCATCACCGCACCCCGGCCAAACTCAAAGGCTGACAGCTGATTGAGAAAGCTATTTGCATTTTAAATAGCTGCTTATTGATGTCTGCAACTCTCCTTCCCAGGGTGGGAAAAGTACATTATTACTTTCTTGTTGACTGGCGTTTACAGCTGGCTGGAAAGAAGGGGAAAGAAAATCAGGCCGGGATCGATTTTCCCGTCCCCGACGTGAGGCCAAAGAGAGATCGAAGAAGCAGGAGAAAACTGACAGCTGAGTGGTAAAGGGGAGGAACTTTGCCAACCAAATTAAAGGCTGACTTAATGAGGAGAGTAATGGAAGGTTAATTAGCGCATTTACTTCATTACATTCTTCCTAACAAGGCTTCTCCCAAGGAAATGCAGTGGCAGGGAGGGGGAAGATGAGAATTCAGGTGAATGGATGTCTCAGCGACAATGTTCAGGGAGGGGACAATCCAGGGAAAGTAGGGGAGAAGAACTACCCAGGAATGTGAACCAGTGCACATATATATTTATATAAAATAATATATGCACACATACATAAGAATACACAGGCTAATGCATTTGCCAGAAAGACAGAGACACCACCTCTTCCCCCTCTCCCTCGAATAATCTGAAAATTATAATCCGAATTTCATAAAAAAAAGGGAAAGCAGTGGGTTTTTTTAAGCACAAGGCTGCCTTAGAGATTCAGGTTATCAAGCCCTGAGGGAATACGGTGCTTATTTTACCCGCCTTGTTGCATATCACAAGATACAGAAAATCATTCCGACACCAAAATCGATGCCTGATGGCTGAATTGGGCACTGTAGTTTATAGTCTGAGGTCTGCTGGAGATGCTCACACTATTCCTGAGAGTCTCCAAAAGATAACTCTGGAAAGCCCGTTGGCAGCTTGCCCGACAATGTCGCGTGTGTGGGGAAATATTTCGAAGCTCTAGAAAGTCTCCACATCCCTTTCAGACTCCTCAAGGGTGGTTGTCATGAACCCCAGACCAGAGCTACTTCAGGGTAAGGAGGACCAAGGCAAGGCAAGGAGCATAACCTCCCAGGGATGTGTGGGGAGTTGGTTCCAGAGAGAAGGCAGTCATTAACTCAGCAAGAGTTAATTGGACAAAGAGCTACACAACCATCTCAGGGAGGTGTTGATGTGATTTTCAAAGAGTGGCTCATCTGATCCACGCCTGACCTGGCCAGAGTAAAGGAAAAGCTGGCTGGGAAGCACTGGGAACTGCAGGCATTAATGCCTGCTGGGAGATTAACCCCTTGTGGGGGGGTTGAAGGTGGGCAGTGGGTAATTCATTCCCTGCAAGCCTCCATCTTCATCCTAGCCATCTTCCAGGGAGGGTGAGCAGGGAGGGGGCACACAGCAGCCCCCCAGCTCCCTGCTGCTTGTCAGCCAGTTGATGGAGCCCACAGCCACCAATCCCAGCCTGAGCAGCCAAGCCAAACCGGGGCAAATAAAGCGGAGAGGAGGGATCACGGAGCTAGGATTACTTTCCACACTTCCCTGGAGAACCATTTTTCTCCAGACCCTTCAAGGCAAATCAAATGCATTGTTGTGTCAAAAACAAGTTACTCTTGGTTTGTTTGGGCTTTAATGATTTTGGTTATCGGAGCTTTTCAGGAGGACTTTGCTGTGCAGATCTGTAGCGTACGAGGAGCTTAAGGAGACCTCCTGCCCCTTAATTCCTACCTCCAGGTCTACAAATACATCAGCAATGGGCAGCGGGGCACGTGCCTACGCCCCCATGCAGGTCCCTGGCTTTTGGAAGCTTGTGGCAGCTGCTGGTAAAGCAGCAGTATCCCAAGGCAGGTCTGGAGGGGCACTGTGCTCTCTGCTCCCCTGTCACGGCACTCACACCCCCAGCCCTGCGGTGCAGCAGGACCTGGAGATGCCACGGGCCCGGTGACAGGCGTGAACACACAGTCACACCTTCCCTCAACTCCCCAGCTGAGCATCCTCCACCGCACGCGAGGGGCACGGCTGGTGTCAGACCCCGGCACGGCCCCCAACAGACAGGGGGGATCCTGGGCTGGACCCCCCTCCTCGTCTCCCTGCTGGGGAAGCTCCCTGGAAGCTGGGCTGGATACTGGTGAACCCAGAAGCAAAGCCATGTTTACACAGCTTCTCCTGCCCGAAAAATCTTCATGGCTGAAAACTCCACCTAGTGCCTCTTCCCCTGCCGAGGCCACAGAAGCTCTTCAGGGGAGCCCCACCTGAGCTCACAGGGGACCCTGGGCTTCCAAACCCTCCACCCCTGGGAAAGGAAGGAGCAGAGACCTGAGCAACTTGGTCTGATGACTGACCAGCATCAGTCCTCTTCACAGCCACTGGGCATGGAGCCCTGAGACTTCTCTTTCTCCCGTCTCAGCTGATGTGCATGGGGGGTCGTGAAACTTTCATACTACTCTCTCTGCTGCCAGCAGTGAGGCAGCTTGGAGCAGGACAGAGAGAAACAGCAGCATGGGGACACATACTTGGGGGCTTCTCTTGCCTCTGGAATCAAGGACTAAAGGATTAGCAGAAGATGTCCCTGCCCATGGCAATGAGGTTGGAACTAAATGATCTTTAAGGTCCCTGCCAAAACAAACCATTTCCACAGCCATTCATCCCCCTCAAGCAGGGTCCTTGCCCGGGGCTTCCTATCACACAGTCCGAGTACTCTGCCCCATGCCAGAGATGGCACCCTTGCTCATCACACCTCTCCAGGGTCCATCTTTCCAGCCTGCTCCCACTATTAGGAAAGCCAGCACCCATCAGAAGCCACCAGCCTCCCAGGCAGGCAGCACCTGGTGGAGGTGTCAGAGCCCCAGTTAATTCAGGGTGCAGTGTATGTTCTCGCTGCCTCGTTCCTGGAAGGCATGAAGTTATACCGGCTGCCTGCTTGCTCAAGAAGTGTGAAATTCTTTTTCTGACCTTTTCTGTTACGTTATTAAAAGGCTTCATGGCCAGTTGTTTCAGTAAAAAAATAGTATTTCAATATCTGTTGGTAGCTGGGGCAGAACTGGCCCATATCTTCAGGCTGAGCTCTGCTCACCTCCCTGTTTCACCCCCAGCCTCACAGAAGGTGTTTGCTGCTGTATGGGATCTACAAGCCTCGCCAGCCTGGTTTTTCCTGGCACAGCAGGGTCTGGGGTAGGGAAAAAGAGAAGTTTGCCTGGAGAGAGGCCACTAATAAGTGCAGAGCCCTGGACAGGTTGCTTGCCCCTCTGCTCAGCCATTGGGCTGCAATGGACATGTGACTCCAAATTGCCATGATTTATATTACCTGGAAGCTTTGGCTGGAGTAAGGAGCCCTTCACACTGGTCTGTGCAAAAGCAAACACACAAGGAACCTCTGGCCTAAGGGGCTTATCACACAGCTAAAGAATCATGGAATAATTAAGGTTGGAAGAGACCTTTAAGATCATCAAATCCAACCATTAACCCAGCACTGCCAAGCCCACCACTTGCCATGTCCCTGAGCGCAACATCTACATGTTTTTTGAACACTTCCAGGGATGTTTCATGCTCTATAATACTTCCCTGGGCAGCCCGTGCCAACGCCTGACCACCCTTTTCAGTGAAGAAATTTTTCCTATTATCCAGTCTAATCCTCCCCTGGTGCAAGTTGAAGCCATTTCCTCTTGTGCTGTTGCTTTGTTTTCTGAGAGAAGAGCCTGACCCCCACCTAGCTCCATCCTCCTTGTCAGGGAGTTGCAGAGCCAGAAGGTCCCCCCTGAGCCTCCTTTTCTCCAAGCTGAGCCCCCCCAGCTCCCTCAGACACTCCTCATAAGACCTGTGCTCCAAGAGTATGGAAGCAGGAGGCAAGGCTGCCTTTGGGCACATTGAGGGCTCCCTGCACGGGGCAGGAGCTGTTTCCGTGGAGTCTGGACTCCAGATGTTCTCGTGCAAGCAAATGACCACCTGTATCTAGAAGATAAATGTCTTTTAGGGACAGAATTAAACAGACAGATGGATGGACAGGGAGATGGAGGGAATGCAAAACAAAGAGCAAACAAAATCTCAGAGGGCAAACAAGGCTGTGCCGTGCCAGGAAGGTGACAGAGGTTTGCCCTGGAAGCCACAGATCCAAGCCCACACATCTCTGGGTACAGGGAAAAAGGCAGGGAGTGGAGAGCAAGCAGCAGCTCCTGGCTGCCTGCATTTTGGGTTGTTTTACAGTTGATTTATACGTGTAACAGGCAACGTTTCTCTGCTGTCACTGTCATTAGGAGCTGAAATGCCGTAGAAACGAATGGCCATTTGTCACCACAAATGAAGTCTGCTTGCTCTTTCTTTTTGTCTTTCCCCTCCAGGCTGGCCAAGCCAAGTGCCTTTCCCCTCGCCTACACACACCCCATCAAGCACAGCCAAGGGGGACTAGTCGGGATGCACTCTCTGGAGGAGGGGCAAACAGCCTGGAGGCTTCTGGGAGCAACTTCTCCTCCTTCCCCAGGATGTTGGGCTGGGCAGAAGACCAGCCATCTCCCATTGCCTCAGCTCCCACGGTTTTAGCTGCTTGCCTCCCTGCAGGCACTGCTCTGCCCAGCCAGCTGTGCTTGGCCCACACACTCCCCTGTTCATCCCAACCCCATAAGCCACCTGATTTGTCCTTAGCACCCTGAAACCCATCATACCTCCAAACCTGCACTCATTTGCACAAAGGAGCATTTCTGCAGCACAAAAAGAGGGGAGTCAACAGAAGTCCCCTTTCGTGAGGATGTCATTTATTAGTGTCCACCCACACCATGTGGCTGGCCAGGCTTTCCACAAAAACCCCATCCCTAACCCCTGTGGGGGAATATCCAGAAGGAGCTCTCAAGCAAGTGGAAAAGAAGGAAAAAAAGAAAAGGAGGAATTCATTAGCAGGGAAAGCAGGCTTTTAGTCTGTGGCACGTGGGACAGTTGCAGAGATGTGGCGCAGACGGGCAGCGCCGTGGCAGTGAGCAGAGGGCTGCAGCAAAGGCAAGCGGCCACAGCAGGAGGAGCTGCTACTTTATGAGGGTTGTTGGAAGTTTGGGATCAGCTGGGAGGGCAATTTGGATTTCAGCACTAATTGCATCCATTCTGATTTATCATAGAAGATTCAACTCCTGGCATTTTGTGTTCACTCTGAAATGCTGGCATAGCTGGAAGTTGGGGAAAGAGGAGCCGCAGTAACAATCTCATTGTTTAGTGTCTGACGGCCTGACTAGCTAAACATCTGCTTGAAATATTAATAACTGTCAGATGGGAACAGCTCGGGGGCTCTATACAGTTTCACACCATCTGTTTGTAAAGTAAACACACTTATGCACAGGCACACACACCCAACTCTTTTGTCAGAGCTTTATACCCTGGATCATCATGCCTGCACGGATGGGAGAGCAGGGGCTGTGTCTCAGGAGAGCAAGGGGGTAACGGGGGGGCAGGAGGGCAGCCAGAGCAAATTCATTGGAGAGGGAGCCAAGCAAACTCATCAATGACTAACAACAGTGGTAGTAACTAGACTGTTAACACCCTGCACCCAAAGCCTAGCAGGGGTTTCGGTGCTCCCTGCTGTGATATTCCCCATCCCAGAGGAGCCTTGATTCCTATTTCGCTCATTTTTCAGCACAGGGTTTTGTTGTGGTTCTTGCTGTGCTCCACACTGGCACTGACACTGCTCTCAAGCATCAGGAAATGTGTCTGCTTGATGAGAATTTTGGGTACTTCCACCCAACCCACGCAGGAGGGATGAGCGCTACGGAAATGCCTCCCCTGCTGTCACCTCCACCTCTGCACCACTGTTCTGCTGCCAACCATGCCATACCACGCTCCGCCAGATACAGCCATTCCCCTCTTTTTCCATCCTTTGCCCTTTCATTGGCTCAGCTGGCCTCTGTTAGGTTGAGGAACTTGGTGCTTCAAAACAGAGCAGTGACAAAACCCTCACCAAGACCATGACCATGACTGCTGGGAGCAGTATCTGCACGTGAGATGCAGTGTAGGACTCTCTTTGAATTCCTGGTGTGGTGGGAACCACATACGCATCTTCCAGAGGACAGGAAAAGTCAAGACATCTGCTCCAAACCCCCACCATCAGCATCTCCTAACACTTCCTTACCAGGCTCCCCAGCCTGTGCCTCGATGACGGACACCGTGGAGCCACACCAAGGACCCGGCAAAGAGAGCCAGAATGCTCCTACTCACGTGGACCTGGAGGACGGTGGTGCCCACGGTGGTGTTCTCCAGGAGGCTGACGTTGTACAGCACCTTGCTGAAGACGGGGCGGTTGTCGTTCTCGTTGATGAGGTTGATCTTCACGCGCGCGAAGCCGACGTGGTCCGGGACGCTCTCGTTCGCAAAGAGCTGGGCAGAGACGGGAAGCGAAGGGCAGGGATGGAGACGCTGTTTGTGAGGCTTGGGAGAGTTACCCACCCTTCCTTAGTGGAGAAAACAATGCTCTCCTGAGCTCCCTCACTAGATGAGCCAGCTCAGGGCAACCCACCAGCAAAGCTGGAGCAGGAGGATGGGGAGGGCTTCGGCGCCTGATAGGTGCACTTAAAACAAAGTTTTATGCTCTATAAAGCTTTTATGGCCCTGTTCTGCTTAAGCTCTTGCAGCTGAGCCTTTGGATGCTGGAAAGAGAAGGTGCAGAGCACATCTCTTCCCCACCTCCTTCTTTGCTTTACTATAATTTCCAGGTTTTTGGCCGTTTGGCAGTGCTACAGAGTTTCACAGTGTCGATCATCATAGAATGGTTTGGGGTGGGAGGGACCTTTAAAGGCCACCTAGTCCATCCCCCTGCCATGGGTAGGGAAATCTTCAGGTTGCTCAGAGCCCCATCCAACCTGACCCTGAACACTTCCAGCAATGGGACATCTATTACCTCTCTGTGTAACCTGTTCCAGCGTTTCACCACCCTCATCAAAAAAACTTCTTCCTTATAGCTGACCCAAATCAACCCTCTTTTAGCTTAAAGTCATCACCCCTCGTCCTATCACAACGGGCCCTGGTAAAACTTTTGTCCCCATTTTTCCTATAGGCCCCCTTCAAGTACTGCAAGAGAGAGGAAGGTGGTTAATGGTCACTCAGGTCACACTGAAAACTGTGGATGCCCCACAGAGCTCAGAGGTGCAGCCTTACCGAAAATTCATAGCGAGGAATGGTCTCGAAATCCAGTGGCACCGCCACACGGACACGGATGTCCGCCTTCCCCTGGATGGAGGTTGGCGAGATGATGAAGTGGTTGGAGTTGTTGCCCACCAGGTAAACCTCAAAAACGCTGTTGGGTCCCTAGACAGGGAAAGAGGAAGGCTGGAGTTTCATACAAAATGCACACGGACATGAAAGGAATGGGAATGCGCCCCTGGGATGAACCAGCACAGCACACACCTAAGGGAAAGCCCCTTTTGCTGTTTGCATGCACTACACAGTGTATCATACACTGGGATTTTACTGCCTGGGGCTGGGGGCACAATGTGGGTGCCTCTCCCATGCAGAAGGTTCTTTCCTGTAAGACAGCTTGAACTGGGAGCTGGAAAAACTCCTCCTCTCCCCAGCCCAGCAAAGCAGCAGGACCACCACCATACTGACACTTCAGGAGCCCCGCTCTGGGCACAGTACCCTTCCCAAAGCACAGCCCAGCAGAGCACGTGAAAAGTAAGCTCAGAAAGCTGCCAGAGCTGAATTTCCCATTTTCCCTGAGCGACCTCCCTCCTATTAGAAAAAGGGGCCAATTAAATGCACGAAGGGGCACTAATAGCAAAAGCTGCCTAAGTGTGACTGCTGAGAGCTGGCAACATGAGCAGAATCCCTGGCCTGCCCTTCTTCCTACACCTCTACCCAATCCATGGAGCTGAGGGCAAGCTGAGCACATCCAGCAGAGCCCCACAGCAGGAGCAGTCCTTGAGGGCACCCACAGGGCCACAAAACGGCACCCAGAGCCCAACAATGCTCTGCTGGAGGATGGTGGGAGCGTCTCAGGGCAGACTGGCACCTTCCTCGAGCTGTTTTGCTGCCAAGCTGGGAAGGGAGGGATGCTCCTGACACCCTGGACATACACTTGGGAAGGAGGGAGCAGAGGATACAGTGGATGGGCAGAAGGAAGCGTTACTCCCCGAGCCGTTATTTCATACCCTAACCTTAGGATGTCAATTTACAACAAATGACCATTTTCAACCAGTGACAAAAAGCCATTTTATTGAGGAATTTCTGCCTAGCTGTGCTGCTGAGCCCTCAGCATCTCTCCCAGGACCCGGTGCTCTCCCTGCCCTTTGTGGCGGCGAGATCCAAGGGATTTTCTTGGAAACCAGAGAAGAGTCAGTTTGTTGGAGGCATGAGATAAAAGTTGAAACATCAAAAGAAATCCAAGTATTTGCACGAAGAGAGCCGGGTGGATTAATTCCCCTCCAGCTGGGGATGGAGATCAGCCTCCAGATACCCACCATTCCTAATTAGCAGCCCCTCGAGTGCCTCAGTCTCCCCACGTGAGGTCTGGGGAAGGGGAATACAGCTGCCTCTTGGGAGGGCTGCAGCGAGTTGCCATTTATATATTTTTTCAGCTATTTATTTTTTTGTTTTGGCCCCCATGCTGCTTTCCTTGCTCCTGGTTCCCGGAGCCTGCGAGCCCCCTGTGGATGCCTGAAAGCAAATCTGAATATTCAAATTGTTATCAGCTGCCCAGCAGAAGGGACTGGCTAAACCCAGCTCACAGCAAGGACCCCCCCACTCCAGAGGAAGCCACGGGGAGCTGCTTACATTTTCCTCACCCCTTCCTACCTGCTCCTGCCACCCAGAGCAAACAATGGATCTGAAATGTGGTTGGGAAGAAGAAAAACAAGCCTGCATCCCCAGGCTCTCAAAGGTCCTGGTGGGCAGTGATCAAGCCAAGCATCATCTCTCTGCAGTGCTGAGGATGAGGATGGGATGCACAGGGTGCTATCAGTGCATGACCTGCTTTACTGCTCCTTCCCCTTTCCATGCCCTGACCTACCAGCTCCTGCATGGCTCCAGTTTTTCCCCTATCACTGAAAACAAGGTCGTCTGCTTTCTTTTAGAGCCACAAATTAAGGAGCCACCTGCCAAAGCTTAGCAACCCTACAATAATAAACCTGTCTCCATCCAAAACAAATGGAGCCATAAAAGAATGGGTTTTGGAGGGAAGTTTGCTCTTGCCCAAAGCCGGGTTGCAGCCACACGTTTTCCAGCTCCTCTCATCCCGTGCCAGCACGTGGGGCCAGCCCTTGCCGTGGCTCGAGGCTGCTGCCCACTGCCTCCTTCCCAGCAATCAAGCCTCCTCCCAGCCGTAGCTGGCGCTGCAACCGATGGAAATTTCATGTCAATTCAGCTAAAAGACAATTGTAGCTGCAGTTGGGCATAATTACAACTCTGCTCTTCGCCTGTGTATTCCTCGGAGCGTGTAATGGGAGCCGCGCCCTGGCCCTGCTGCCAGTGACAGCATCAGCCTCATGCCGATACCCCGCTCCCAAAAAAACCACCACTGACTGAGCAGCTTCACTTTTGAACCATTTGTGACCTGTTTGGCAGCCCCACGTGTCCGATATCCCTCTGAAATTCCAGGGGGCTGCAGCAGAGGGAATAACCCTGGGCACAGGTAGGACTGACAGGCAAGGGCAGAAGCGGAGGCTGTGAGATGCCAGGAGGTGGGTATGGGTGTCCCTCCAGAGGTGTGAAGCATCGTGAGGGACCTGCTCATGCACCTGCTCTGAATCGTGGCCAAAAATCTGCTCTCCCAGCTTGCAAGCCGCACTCACAGGGCACAGTTCACCATGGATCAGGAAACCCCTTCTCCCACCAGGAGGCCAGGGGCACCCCCACATCAGCTGTTTCAACTGGGACTGGATGGATCATAATTTTTATCCCTGCTTTTTTTACCCAGTGTCCCCCAATGGCTTCATTCATCACTCCTGCTCCCACCCCACCCCTTCCTCATGGGAGCCCACCTGCAAATGCTCCAGAAATTATTCAGCCTTCTGCAGTCAAAGCAAGTATTTAGCATCACTTACTAATGGCTACACAAGAAAACAAAGTAAAAAATAAAATAACTCAAATCCCTAGACAACCACACCAACCTCTGAAATCACTGAGGTGCATCAGTAGGTTGACTTCCTGCAATTACTTTCAGCACAAAGCCAGTTACACTGGGGAAAAGCAACCTGGGATCCTCGGTTTTCTCCTCTTCACCTTCCCTCAGTACTGGGCTGCCTTTGCTTCCCTCCACCCTAGCTCCATGCAGTTTGCTTTTTCCCTGCCTTCCTGAAGCACAAAATCCAGTGCAACTCCAGCTTTCCTACCAGCCACTTTCTAGGCACAGGCTATTACCTACAACAAGCTTCCCCTCATTCTGGGAAGTCCACAAAGCAATGAAAGAGCTGAGAGTTCAGGAGTGGGGGAGAAGGAAGGGGGGGGAAAAAAAAAGAGTTGTTTCTTTTTTGATAGCAATTAGTATCTTTTTGTAGGGCTCGGATACTTTATGCCTGGTTCTAGTGAGTCAGAGACAAATAGCACTTAAATCCTTCCTTTGAAAACACAAGGCATAAAGGGGTTTATTCTCTCCACCTACTTCAAGGTATTTAACTGAAGTGCTCTGAACAGCCTCTCTGGCATTGCCTGCCTCTCTCCCATTGCCCTGCCAGGCAATTTGGGCTTCCAGTACCCACCCAGCACCAATAACCCTTTTGAGGGCTCATGGGCACGGGCGCTTGCCCCCTGCATCCGTAAGGAACTCGCTGGGGTGGTGGGCAATGTAGGATGCTGGAGCAAAATGCTCCCCAATCATTTTGATCCTCCTCCCCACTCCAGCAGTCCTTCTCTCCCATCCTTCTGTCCATCCTGAGCTTCAGTTCTTGCCCTCTCCCTCCCTCCCGGAGGAGTTTTCTCCTTCCCTGCTCTCCCCAGGTTATCTGCTGAATTCCACACACGCCTGCACAGACGGGATCAATCTGAGGCTGCCTCGCCTTCAGCTTATCTCTGCTCCAAATGATTGATTTTCCCTCTTTAAGGGTAATTTGCTGGTGAATTCCATGTATTGCAAAAACCCCTGTGAAATCTAATTCAGCCCGACTGGCAGCTGGCACTTTTGGGAGAGAATACTCGTGCGCCGTCAATTCCCCTTTACAGTTCCTTGCTGTGTAGATCATATTTATAGTGCTCGTGCCTGTCATATGCATATATATGCTCTGGATGATTCACACATTGCACCTGCACACGCATGGGCACATACAATGCCCCTACGCGAGTCTCTGGCGGGAGCTCTGTGCAACAAAGAGCCCACGGCCTGGCTTTGCTTTATTTTAAACTCCCCATTTGTCTTCCTCAATATGCTTATTTTAGAGGATTGTCTCAAAATTATTTTAAAATGTCAGACCATCATACTGGTGCTCCAGACAGCCTCTGCCCTTTTCTTCCTCTGCGCTCAACCGTGCCGAGGAAAATCAAGTGGAAGCCTGGTGGAAGAGCTGGTTTCCCTGCCATGCCCTGGGAAAGCACACTGCCACTTCCCTTAACTCCATGGATCTCGCAGCCATGGGAAACGGGGATTCCCTGAAGGATGCCCTGATGCTATTCCTGCATGGCCAAACCCGTGCCTTCACCCTAAGATGCTGCATCAAGCCACCAGGTATACAAATCCAGCATATCCAGAAAGGATATCCATGTGCCCCCATGTCAGCCAGCCCAGGAGCACATGAGCCCTCTGAATTAACATCAAAGTATTCCACAGCTTGGGACTCATGTTCTCAACCTGGAAACAAACCTTGCTGCAAAAGCAGATAAGTTAAGGCTTTAATCTTCCGTCTCATACACAGGATTTATTTGTCCCTGCTGATCGACCACAATGTGAATGACAGGAGAGCTCAGCCCCAGCCTGGGAGTGTCTATACACACTGGTCTTCTGAGGTGTCCAGCCGAGTATAGGCTCAGTCTAAATACTGGGAAACTTCCATGGATTTTCACAAACAGCTCTCACACGGCTTTGGAAAGGTTTTCAAGGGTCTGTTCTCTATCTGGCAGGGAGAGAAAATCAGCTGCACAGAAAAAATGCTTTTATTCTTGGTTCACAGAACCCCAGAATGGTTTGGGCTGGAAGAAACCTGAAAGCTCATCTAATCCAACCCCCCTGCCATGGGCAGGGACACCTTCCACTAAGACCAGGCTGCTCAAGAAGGCTGGATCCAAAACCCCGTGCAAACCCCGTGTGCTGATTTCTCTTATGCTGAAGTGTTTTCAATAAGTCATAGAGAATGCAAAAGGTAAAACCAGCACTCCTGGTTGAACACCTCTTGGCTGTACCCCAAATCTACGCCTGGGGCCATCTCAGCTCAACCCAAATGCGTCCTCTTGAGATGCTCCCCATCCCACCTCGTGCCCTCAACCAGCTCCTCTTGGGGCAAGACCATGACCACGTTTGGTGGGGGTGGCAACCAGGAGTTTGCAAGGGCTGGACTCAGAGGAAGGGGCTTCTCCTTGGAGGCCCCTGCTTAGGCACCTTGTCTGAGAGGTTAATGCCAGCCAGGCTCCAGAAAGGCACTTAAACACAGAGGTAAATCCAAGCACAGGCTTTCAAGCATGGTCTTGTGTGGCACGTAAATACATTTTCAAGTGCTTTGCTGAGTCGTTTAATCTAACCCCTTCAAAAAGCCATCATTTGAGTTTGTCCAAAACACACCAGAAGAAAGAAAGATCAAAACCCCCACCATTAAAAAGGGCTATGTGGGCCTGGTTATGAAAAACCTTGTTTAGCAGCCTTGGCAACCCATGCAGTGTGTTTTAAGGGCCAGAGCCAAGTGACACCCCTTTCCCCAGCTCTGCACAGGCACAACTGGGGTGCAGTGACAGGCAGGCTCCCCAAAACCATCCAACTCTACAGGACCCCTGCCCAGGGCAAGGTCCAGGCATGGGTTGAAGGAATAGTGTTGAATTTTCTGGAGGGGCCAGAACAAGGTTGGGTGGCTTGACTCAAGAAAGAAACCAATCTGCCAACAGATTCTGCCAGGACTTCATGACATAAGTTGGGAGGCAGGAGACAAAACTTGAACAAAGTGATCTTCCCAAAGACTCCAGCTTTGATTTCCTGTGTCTCAACCCATCTGCTCTCATTTATTTATCTATCTGCTTTCCCTGGAGATGTGTATACTTCTCTTCCCGTGTTCCCTTGCCCCTTACACAAATGAGTTGTGTCATCTCCAGCATGAAGGCCGTGCTGCTGAAATAGCTTCTGTCAGCCACGTCCTCAGTCACATTCCTGCCTGAAGACCTTGGTCCTTGCCAACACATCCCTCCACCCCTGCACTCACAGAGACACGAGAGAGCCCGGTGCCATCTCAGCTACCTCAAATCCAGATGGTTTATAAAAACCTCCCAACTCTCACGAGGTACTTGAGCATCCAAACTATCACCGTCAGGCAACTACCTTCCCCTTCTGCAGCTTTTTTACTGGAAGTCTGGGGGTCTTGAGACCTCTAGAAATATACTGTCTGGGAAGCAGTGCTAGAACAAGCCTGACTGCAGGCATACTCCCACTTCTATTTCACATACATATTTGCAACAACCTGAGTATCTTCTCCCTGTTTTTCCCCCCCCACAGGTGCTACCTCGACGGTTAACCCAGTTGCAAATATATAAGGAAGATCCACCACAGGACAATGCAGAAAAGAAAAACCCAGTTGCTTATAACTTTCCACCCTCCAGATATTCCAAGAATCAGCTCTCCTCTGCTTCTTGTCAGTGAAAATAATGCCACGGTCAAAGCAATCTGTGCTATTGTGGTGGTCTCTGAAGACGTGTACAGTAAAACTCCTTCAGACTCCCTTAGTGCAAGAGGCCCTCTCTCAGCAGTTTTAAAAATCTCAGCCAATTCTTTTGGGGAAATCTCAGGAAGTTAAAGAAATACATCAAAAGAATGGTGTCTATTTTTTGCTGGCGCGATGGGGAAGGCAAGGCTATTTTTTATTCTCCCATTTTAAAATTAGCAAGGCTGAAAAGTGAATTCTTGAATGGGAGTCACTCCAGTAAAATGAGCTTTTAACCAGAAATAATGACAGATACTTCATCCTTCTGGCACAAACAGAAGTGTTACAATGCCCTTCAAGAATGGATCTGCTGACATCTCTCAGAAAGCACGACAGCGGCTCTATTCAGAAACTATCCTAGGCATCTGTCATATCCATATCTTCTTTATTAGCAATTGACATTTTCAAGAAAAAACAGTCTCTTTATCAGCTTAATAGCTCATCTGCACCTCTTCAGGCTGCACTCATAACTCCTGGACAGTGACATCATGTCACAAGCAGATTATTAGTTCTGTGTCATATTCACTTCAGGTGAAAAAAAATGGGATTTCTGGGTGGTTTGACAAGACGGGGTGAACTCCACCCAGGGCTGGGGAATAGCAAATCCATCATCTCTGCCAGCAAAGGCATCTTAAAAGATGCACATTTTAATTGACCCACCGGTATTTTGGGGGCCAGGCGGAGATGTTCCGTTTCCCACTCCTTGGTGCTATCACATCATTTGCCTAAAGCACCAGGAAAACATCCTGATGATGTTTTGCCATGGTCCTAGACAGGGCTTAGAGTAACCTGGTCTAGTGGAAGGTGCTCCTGTCCATGGCAGGGGGCTGGAATGAGATGAGCTTTCAGGTCCCTTCCAACACAAACCATTTTACGATGCCATTTATTCCGACAAACCCATTCCCCTCATCTCCCGCTCAGCCCAAAGAGGAATAGGGGCTGCAGGAGCCTGTAGCCAGAGCCTTTCCGAGGGATTTCGGAAAGCTCACCATGAGGTGTCAGCACTCGTTTGAGCAGACACCAGGCAGCGCGGCGGGGTTGGAGGGGACTGGCACACAGAGGCAGCCAGACGTGAACTGCACAAGTCAAATAATCAGAGTAATTGAAGGCTGCGAGCCCAGGGCTGGAAAACGTGCTGCAATCCTGAACACGGCACGGATCGGCGCGTGACAAATGGGAGCTCCATTAACACGAGGGAGGAACAAGCCTCCAATGCTCCTGGCTCGTTTGCAGTGATGAACTGGTATCCCAGTCCTCCCCATGCTACTGGGCATCTCCTACCCCCTCCCTGACAGCGGCAGTACCCATCCCTCCCGGGGCAGAGAGCCCAGAGCTCCTGTCCTTCCCTCCCCTGGCAGGTGCCCTGTGAGCCCAGCAGAAAAACTCCTCCTTTTCTGAACCAGACTGGCAAAGCACTGCCCGACAAGAGCCCTCAGAAGCAGGCGGGAATCAGCATCCCACAAAATCCTATTTTCTGGCTCTCAGGGGCTGTACAATCCTGACTGCATTAAAGCTCGTACCGTGCCTGGGCCCAGGGGAGGGAATCTGCACTCGAGGTACCCAGCAAGCAGAGCAACGCCAGCAGTAAGAGCTGAAGAAGTGGGTGTCAGGACATAACCACGAACCTTGTCACAGGCTCACCAGTGACTCAACCTCCCCTGCACCCCCCAAAACCACACCAGTGCTACCCTGCAAAGGAGAAACGAAAGCTCCCGCGGCAGGGCATATCTCACCTCATCCTTGTCCTGCACCTGGATGAAGAGGGGAAGGGCAAAGCCCACCTGGGCCAGCTCTGGGATGGCCACGCTGTACTCGGAGCTGTTGAACTCAGGGGCGTTGTCGTTGAGGTCAATGACCAGGATGTTGAAGGTGGTGGTGACGGTGGCGTTGGAGGGTGTACGGTCGTCGTTCAGCTCTGTCCCCTGCCAGGAGAGAAACCAAGGGAGCCTTTATTTTTCCAAAAGAATAAATGTAAAAGAAGGTGTGCGTGGTGCATGTCCTGACGAGAGACTCCTGCAGCTTCTTCCTCCTCCACTCTGCCATGAAAGGACGCTCAGTTGGCTCTGACACCGCTGACCCGTTAACACACAGAGATGTTGGCCCAGCTCTCCCACCACCCCTGTGTCAGGCCCACAGCACTCTCACAAACCTTCCCAGGATCTTAACATTTCCCTTGGGATGGCTGTGGCCAAGTTCTCACTTGCCCATATCATCTGGAGTCACGCTGAAGGACAAGAAGGAGCCACAAGCATTTAAACAAACAAACAAACAAACAAAAAATCCCTTGTGAGATGTAGGGGACAGTCCACAAAATAAGGGAAGGCAGGATGGAGCAAAGGGCACTCCTGTTCTCCCCTCTGCAATGCCCTGAGGTGGGACCAAGAGTAGGGAGCCAGACACCATAGTACTACTGAAGGGACACAAAACTAGGGCACAGAGGAAAAGAAGATTTAGACCTTAAAATAGGTTTGGCAATATGTGTCTAAATACAGAGCTGAGTCATGACTCCACATCACACCTCGGTCTCAAGAAGGACTTTAATTTTGCCTTCCCAAAAGGAAAGAGTGCAGATTTTATTGCCAGAGAAGCAAGACTCGTGAAACAGCCTTTTCAAGCCGAGTCCCTCCTCTTGTCCTTTGGATAATCTTGCTTTGCTGTGGGCATGGAAAAGCAACGCTAACACGACCCACACGGCTCATTGCTATTCACTGCTTCTGCACACAACAGCAGAACAGGCTGATCCCAACGAGGAGCAATCCAGCTGTATTTTCACTGCGTGCTCCAGGACAAGAACAGCAGAGAACATTTTGGGTCCTGGGGATGTGGGACACAGAGAGCTGGCACTTGCAGGAGGATGCAAAGTTTGTGGGGAGAGGAAACAGAAATCTATTGGATCAACAGAATATGGTTGGAACTCCATTACCATCCAGGGAGGAAAACGGGCAAGTTTTCAGACTCACAAACCATTCCAAGATTAATTTTTGTCCCTATTAAAATCAGAAAATCCTCCCTTTCTCCCTTTTTGAAACTATAAAAGCCCAAAGGAAGAGATACCAGGGATGGAGATCTCTTCTCCATGCACAAAGCCCCAGTATATGAGCTGTGCCCAGGACCAAGAGGGGTGATTTCTTGTCCCTCTGCCTTGGCTCCAACAAAGCATCACACTTGCCAAAAAGAGAAGGCGCTGTGCTGGCTGCCTCCCTCCCAATCAATGACCCTTCCTATGCTGCTGCTGATTTTCCCCCACCCCAGCCCAGAAGAATCCATACTTCTAAATGTGTTTCCAACCAGCTGCCCAGCTTGGTATTGATTTTAATTACAGGGCTGCGAGCAGAGCCAGGGAGCCGCTCTCAGGTGGGGCTGGAAAACCATGCTCCAGTGCCTTTCCTTGACAAGGCAACTTCCAGCATCACTCCACCCCTGTGCCGGGCAGGCACACAAGATGCCTGCTGACACGACAAAATGTCATGTTTATACAGGGCTTTTTTGGGGGGGAAAGGTGGGAGACAGGAAAAAAGTGTCACAATTTAAGTGCCTGAATGTGTCTGGTGCTATTTGCAATCCCAGGTATCTGGGACACAACCACAGGCAGATCTACTAGGAGAGCAGGCAGGACACCAAAAACACCCTTATACGTCACACAGACTCCATCATGTTTTGGGCCACCAGACAAGGGTTTAACATGTCACTTGGCTTCACCAGCACATCATGGCTCTGCATGCCCATGAAAGCAACATGTCCCAGGCTTGCTCCTCCTCAGAGGAGGAGTTGTCCCTAGGCAGGATGCCCTCCCCATCCTGCTCCTCTGGTGCGCCTCCCTGCTGGAGGAGATCTCACCTTCACTGTGAGGATGAATCCAGAGCTGTAGAAGGGGTTTTCCCGGTCCAGGGGCCCGTTCAGGGTTAAGGCCCCACTGATGTAGTCCAGTGCAAAGATGCTGTTGGTGTTACCTGAGGAAAAATAACAGGCAGTGTGAGCACAAGCACAGCTGATCCCGAAAGGTGCTGGGGGTAATGCAGGGAGGGAAGCAGGAGGACATGAGCTCCAAGTTGGGCACAGGATGCAGTGGGCTCTGCAAACCTGGCACCTCATCCCAGTGTGCTTTAAAATGTCATGGCTGTAACAGTCCTCTCCTCCTCTCACCTGCCCTAGCTCAGGGCTGAAAATGGGGCTCTTCTTTCATCAGCTGAAAGTTGCAAATGCTGGAGGCAGCTGAAGAATTTCAAAGGGCTTTAGTTATTAAAATATGCAGCAGCAAAGCTGAAAGCAGAGCCAAAACCAGGTGCTCCCCTGGGAAGGAGCACCTGCATTCACAGGGTACCATGACCCTGGCAGAACATCTCTCCTAAAATACAAGAGTTCAGGGACATCAGTCCAGGTTAGTCAGAGGAAGGTGCAGACAGAACAAGATCACAGGTAATTCTCCACATAACAAGCAGTAGTTTAACTGTGGAGCCTCTTGCCAGAGGATGCTGAGGATGATACAAGCCCATCTGATTTCAAGGAGAGGCTGCAGAGGTTAAGAAAAGAAAAAAATTCTGTCAAGTAACAGAGAAGCTGCACAAAGCTCAGGAATTTTCTTAGCTGGATTATTTGGAGCCAGGGAGAGTATTAGCAAAGTACTGTAGGCACTTGCCCTGCTTTTATGCTCCTGCCAGATTTGTTGACCCCATGGTCCTTTGTTTTCATCTGCTGGAGCCGAATTTGGCCCCTCTGCCTGTCCTTACATGCAAGTAACCAGACAGGGTGCCATGGAGGGCTGGGCTGCCTCCATGGACCATCCCAGCTTGACTCCTCCTCTAGAATTAGATACCCAGATAGGATTAAGAAACACTCGAGTATCATGGCCAGCAGATGCTAAAGGGACTAATGTCCTGCTGTGGGAATGACTTTGTGGCAACTCCAGGTGCTCCCTCTGTCAGCCAGACAAAAGCAAGCAGTTGGTATGTGGAGCCTGGAATACCTGACACCAGCCTGACACAAAACCAGAGCAGGCTGCTGAATTAGTGATGACCGAGGAGGAGGTTATATACAGGCATACAGCCACCCACAACACTCCCCCCATCATCTCATGGCATCCAAAAAGCCCTGATCCAGTCCCAAATGGGAGCAAGGAAACCCTGCAGGTATGCTCCAGTCACCCCAGTCAAAAATAACCAAAAAATAAATCCTGTCTTCTCAATACATCTCAGCGTGAAGGAAACTCACACAGCATTTGTCATTTCCCTGGAAGGGAGCTGCAAGACAGATCTGCTGCCACAGAAAGTTGTTTCCCATCACTCAGCATCCACCTCGCTCCCTTCTGATCCCTGTTTGAGCAGAGCTGCACCTTTCCTGGGATGGCCAAAGCCTCCAGGTCTGTCCATCCTGTCCCTCCCACCCTGGGAGCCACCCTGGCCTCTCCTCTCTCTCGCAGAGCCCTGAGTGCCATAACACCTTTCTCCCCCATTACCAAGCTGTTACAGCTTCCTCTCGGAACGAATTCCTCCCGTTTCTGTCCTTGGTCCTCTCTTCTCTCCATCTGAAATGCCCCATTGACCACTCGCCAGCTTAATGAACTGGCACACGGCTACTTAAAATATTAGCAGCAATCTTGGTTTTTTTTTTTTTTTAATCTTTTCCTCCTGTACATGAAGATCTCTGATCTTCTCCCTTGGACAATTCCCCTCTTTCCATCCTGACTTCCCACCTTTGCTATGTAATTTACGGCTGAGTCTTTAGGAAGCTTCTTCCAACATCAGCTTTGAAGGACACTCCACGAGATGGATTGTACTGTGCTGTGAGGCATTTAAATGCTGCAGGAAGCCAGGCTGCCAACGTTTCTGCATCGGGGCCATCTCCCCCTAACATGAAGTGTAATGAAATGTGGAGACCAACGGAATTCAGTGGAATTGGGTCAATGGGACAGGAATTTGACTAAACACAGCACTGAGTTCTGTGCCCTAAAGATGGTTGTGAATTTCATATTTGAGCACAGTAATTTTTTGAAGGATGGACAACTAACCTCTAGACTCAAAGGACCCCCCAGGATGCACATTGGAGGTTTTTCTCTAGCTCAGCCTCCCCAACACTATCAGCCATGCATTTGATGCCCACTGGGGTGACCTTTGAGCTCCAGAGAATTCCTGGTTTTCCAAATTAGTCTCTGAAGGGAAAGTGGTGTGTCCAAACTCATCCCTCAGAGGCCTTTCCTAATCTCCTCTACAATACCTCTCCAACCACCACTTTGTTATCCCTCTGACCAGTGATCCCTGCTGAAGCACTCACGCTGCCAAACAAGGCACATCCTCCCAAGGTATTTTCTTTGCAAAAATCTCTCTAATCATCTTCACATGCCCTCACTTTCCACAGAGCAAGGGGGAAAAAAAACAAGGTGGGGGAAAATTAGCCAATTTTGCCTTTCCTCCCCCCAGTCTCTCATTCTGCCCACCTCTATTTTAGTTCTCCTCCATCCTGGCTCTCCCATTATCTCTCCAGGAACTAGATGATCTTTAAGGTCCCTGCCAACCCAAACCATTCTAGGATTCTGAGGAGACCAAGGACTTCATTTCTATGCCTCTGGTTTGAGAAGGGAGCCCAAGACTCTTCTCTGGTTTCTGTGAAACAGAGGCTGACATGTTCTCCACCTCTTTCTCCATCCAGAAAAGGATGTGGCACATTCACAGAGAACCTGGTGATCCAGCTCCATTGCAAAGAGCAAGCAAGGATAAGGAACAAACAGGTCCTTCATCAGCAAAGGAGGAGCTCTCCTTTTGAGTGCTAGGACAGCAAGGATGCCCTTAAGGAGAGCAGGGCAGGAAGCAGAAAATAAATGTGAGGCTGCCTAGGAGACAGCATTCATGGAGAGGGACACCTCATGGGAAGGCAGGTTCCACTTCTACCTCTCTGCTACTACTGCAAACTAGGGAGCTGGACACTGCACAAGGTAGGGGACAGCAGGAGAGACCAGAGGTGGGGTGGAAATTAAAGGATGGGAAGGGAAAGGCTGAGCAGCAAAAGGGAGCACAGAGAGAAGGAAAACAAGGCAGACAATGTTTAAAATACTCAAAAAGACAAGAGGAAAGGTGTGAACAATGACAAGAAAATAAGGATGAGCTTTGGGGCTGCAATATGAATCCATTTCTGGCAGACTTGGTGCTCCCACCTGGCAAGGAACAGTCTTGCTCACAACATACAAGCCCAACTCCTTGTTATGGGTAAAAATGGAAGGAAAACTTTCCCATCTGTCTATCTGTGCACAGATACAGGAACAGCAGCAGCTCCTGCACACAATCCACAGCCAGACTGGGGACTGGGAAGGCAGGGACTGACAGGATGCTTGGTTGGGAGCACTGGAATGGATCGCAGTAGCCCATTCACAGTGTTTTCCCAGGCTCATTGAGGAACGGATGGTGGCATAGGCATCATTTTGGAGAAACACTTCTATAACGAGGGGTTTTATAGATGAGGGCCATAATGTTTAATTGCCCTCAGCCAAGCTCTCACAGTTTAAAAAGGCCATTAAAAGTACTGGCTCAAACCCAAAAGGGGGGGAAAAAAGAAAAGGGGAAAAAAAATGTCTCCTCCTTCCTCTCTACCCCTTTGGCCTTTGAGTGTTGCTCAAATCCCTACAAGACAGAGACACAGCTGATGCCCAGCTCTAGTGAAGAGCTACCATGCAGGAAAGTCCCATGCAGGAGAATTTTCCTGCCCCCCTCTACACAAAGGGCTGCTCATATCAGGAAGCTGCATCCTGGAAAGGCCCGGGGCTTGCTGAGCCACTGAACTTGGAGCGGATGACTTTCATGAGATGTGAAAGGGGAACCCATCACACACCTTGTGCCGGATAATTTATTAATCAAAATGTGCTCCATCAGGGCTCCTCAGCACTGAAATAGATGCTGTTGGATGTGGTTCACAGAGTCAGCAACAGACACAGTTATTATCGTACAAATAGCCCATCAGCTGCCGTGACTACCTCGCTGCTCTTCACCTTGAGTGTCTGCCCCTGGGCCGTATGCAGGGGAGCCAGGGCAAGTACCTTGCCCTGGGCTTAAATTCAAAGGCAACAAGTTATTTCCACAGGAAAAGGGGTTATTACAACCTGAGCTGTGCATGAAATCAAGATGCTCTACGAAACAGTGAAACGGTGCCTGTTTCTCCTGCTCGGGACTTTGGCTTGCTGTTCTTCTCAGAAGGTGCAGCTCTCTGGGCCAAGGGATCCGAGCCCAAAGCTGTGTGCTGGCACTCCTCTGCATGTTTTTAGTATCTTCCTCAAAAGATTTAATTGCGTGTTCCAGCACTAGCAGCAGAACTTCTGATTTTGATGAGCCACAAAAGTAGCTCGGATTAAATGCTCGCGCGGTTTCCTTTTTTAGAACTGAATGTACAGTTCAAGGAAATAAAAGGAGCCAATTATCACCCGAGGTGCAATCCCACTCCCAAATTCCCTGGGAGCTGTGGCCGGGCCCTAGAGAGGAGAACAAAGCCTACAGACCTTCTGCTCTCAGTGTAATTCTTCACACAAAAGGACGCTGCGTTCTGGACCACAACCACCATTCTCGGACCATTCACTATTCCAGACCACCAAAAATGTGCTTTTTAACACAAACCTCGCATCTCCAGGCTCAACACCTTTTCAAAAATCCTCCATTAAAAGCCATCTCAGAACCAGCTTTCTCCAGCGCTGACATGAACAGAGACAGTGCAGGTTCATCCTACTCCAGTGGTTGCCAATCCCAGAATGGTTTGGGTTGGAAGAGACTCGTTCCAATGCACCTGCCACGGGTAGGAACACCTTCCACTAACCCAGGTTGCTCAATTGTGAATACACATTAAATCCCAAGAAGTTATATAGGAAGTCCCAGAAATTAAACAGAAAATACACTTTTGTTTCCTATTTACACATAAAAGGGAATGTATAGTTTTAATTACCGAAGGCCATTTGCTAGGGGACCACCTGCCACGCCAACCATTATCCCAATCATATCTCTTCCCAGTGATTTCTGGGTTGCCAGGGAGCCAAAGCCAGATGCCAATGTGACGACAAAACACCATTAGGAGCGTGGAGGAAGATGGGGAGCAACTGAGCCAGGAAAAGAGGGACTGTGACCACACCATCATCTCTGCTTTGTGCTGTCTCATCCCCTTGCACTGGCAGGGTGGGAAAAACAGCTTCTGATGGATAGCTCAGCGCAATGCACTTTTCCACCCATCAGCATGTCCTCCTACAGAAATGTTCTGCTGTGATGCCTGCCTTTAAATCATGCTGTAAGGCCCTCCCAACAGGTGTAATTTATGAGGACTTCAACACCCTGGTAGTTCACCAAGCGAGTCGAATGTGGTAAAAGCTGGCACAATGTAGACAATGGGAATACTAACGTGAGCAGGTCCCATTTCCAAGGATTCTCCCTGATGTCCAGTTAAGGGACTCAGGGTGGTGGCTTGCTTTGCCCCTGTCTTCTTTATTAAGTTAGGTCCAACTATAAAGGGCAATGTCAGCAGCTGAGGGCTTGGAGACTTCTTTGGCCACTTAACCTTGCCTCAAGGATTTGTTCTGCACTTTCAAAAAGAAGGCATCGGGGCACTCTGGATCTGTTAAGACCATGGGAAACATGTTCTGAGAGCTACTGCACTGATTTTTATTTATATAAATGTATATAATTAATAAATATTTATTTATTTTATATATGACATTTTATTCCTTAGCAGATAATCCAGAAGAAAGGTGGAGGACAATTCTTTTCAGCTTCCCTCCCGCTTTTGTAACTCACGCTTCTATCGCATTGTGCAGACAATGATTTTTAATTCACCCTCCCCCTGGGATGCACCAGCTTTAGGAAGGGAGCACTTTGCCAGAAACTGCATCAGTCTCCTAAATCAATCCACTTTGGGGGAAAATAAACCCCACTGTAAGGGTTTGTGGATAGCCCTGAGGACCAGCTCGCTGACTGAAAGCCTCACACTCACTCCCCTCTCTCCTGAAGGACTTTCCAAGCCCCAGGAAGGACGTATGGATTGCCCTTGTGCAATCCCCCATTGCCCATCCATCACCACACCTGAAATGTGTCAGGCAGGCAGAGACTGACATTCGGAACCCTTTCCCCTGGGTTAACCCCTCAGTGCCCACACAAGCAGCACAGGTCACCTTCACATCCTCCTGCTACCCTGGAAATCAATGAAGCCCAAAGTTTACCACGAGAGAGCTACCTGTGAGACAACGCGATTTCCTAATAAGAGCTCGCGGGCCAGAGTCTCCTTCTGCCTATTAATTAAATTGCTGTTTAACTCACGATAAAAATCCTCCCTTTGGAGAGCCAGAGGATTCCCTGTGCCCCAGGCGATGTGCAGCGGCAGCAAACGTGAAAACACAGTGCCGACTGCAGGGCTGAACCTGCCGAGAGCACCGGGGCCCTCCGGCTTCCACCGGGAAAATCAATCTCCGTTAGCCCGGAGAGTTCCCCTAAATGAAAAGTCTTATCTAGAACAGGTCGTGTTATACAACAAGTCACTCGCTTTGCCTGGGAAATGAAAGATGATGAGGCAGAGTCCCCGGTACAGAGGCTATCTCCATAAATCTGCCAAAAAGGAACTGTGGATTACTTTGCTGGATTAATTATCTGTCCTTCAAACAGAGTCCTGACCTCAGCGGCTGAGCATCTCCAACCCGTCAAAGCAGCTGGGGAGGGAGGGCTTTCACAGGGCTCTGGCCACGGGCTGCCTGCACCCATGGGAAAAGCAGCAGGAACACCCCTCAGAGCGATGGGAGCACTGGCGCTGACCAGCCTGTTGTCACGAGGGGCATGAACTGAGAGGTTTCAATTCGGATGTCTTCTTCAACTGGCCTTTTCCAAGGTGGTGAGCCCACTCCTTGTAAAGTGTGAGGCAAAAAAGTACATTTTCCTGTGGTTGAAACACTCTTATGGGAAGGAAAGGGGAGAAACAATTGAATGGCTTTTCTCTATTAGGTATGGAAATTATTCCCAGCGCATCCAGGCAGGCTCACGTGCCCAAGAGGACAACTAGCCAAAGCCAGGACACAGCTAGACCAGTGCTCCTCCAGCATTTCAGCCTTAACAGCTTTGTAAGCTGGCGGCATAAAGTTAGATCTTAAGTCTTATTTTATGTGGTTATGGTTAATCTTTTAGTTTTATTATGTTCCTGTCACGAGAGGACCTTGCGCTGGAGATGGCTTTATAAATAAGAGCTGCTGCAGTACATCCCAAGGGATGGAACCAGATAGGACAGCGGCAATTCCAAATTAATTTTTATACCCCACCTCCAAATCATACCAAAGCTTTAGATACCAACACCGAAGGGATGATAAATGGCCGGGTTTGCTTCTCAGCTCTCTCACTGCTGTACATTCAAGCCCAAAAGGTAAAATCAGACCAGCCAGATGCCAACCCTGTGCCCAAAACCTTGGGAGAGACAGGGAAAGGCATCATCTTTCCCTGCAGGGAAATGGGAGCAGCATCACTGCCGCCTCCCCTCTTGGGAGGGAGCTGAGGAGCCAGGTATAATTACAACCTCCACTGGCCACTTTCACTTTTGCTTATGGTTGGTTTCTAATTTAATTTGCTTCCCCATTCCCATATGTTAGGGGGGTTTTTTTTGTTTGTTTTTTTTTTCAGAATTGCCATAAAAATTTTCCAGCTCAGGCGCAAAAATGCTCGCTGACCTTTACCATCATGATTGAGGATAATGAGAAATTAATTAGGCTTTACCTGCCTGCCAAAAAAAATGGCCTGCCTTGGGTGAGCAGGGTTTTGGAAGTGCATTAGATGCCAGTCCCGTGTCTGGACCCTCAGGTCCATCCACAGGCTCATCCTTCCCACCACCCCTACTCCACAAGACCCCGGAGCCAACAGGAGAAGGGGTCCTGGTCAGTTAGGATAACACTCTGCAATTCTCATGTCTGGGCAAAAAACATAATAGTGCAGAGTAGTTTAATCACTCTTTGATATGTTCTGCCTGATTCTCCCATTCAAGAGCTGCCCCCCCACCAGGCAGAACTGGGGGCAGGGACTGAACTCCTGTCATACACAAGCAGACTCAAGGCTGTTTGCAGTGATCTGCCTGCATGTCTCTCCACATTGCACTGTCACCCGGATCCCAGAGCATCCTGGTTCCCTGCCACTACCCCACTGCCCATCCAGGATGGCCAGGCTATTTTACCATTCTCACCACAATTCAGCAGCCTCTGAATTAGACTGATGTTTCAGTCCTGTCTCCAGTGAAGAAGATCCTGTATCAGCCAAAAGAAAGCCCCTGCTGCACTTTGGCCAGTTGATACCCACAATCTGGGAGAATCTCTCGAGTAAATTGCAGAGGGAATTAGAGGAATAAATAATCCTTGCATCTTCAAAGGCAGACCAACATGGGCACTTGCAGCCAGGATCAGTGGACTTGAAAGTCAGGGTGAAATCACCTTGACCCCTGAGGTTGATTAAAGAGGGTTTGAAATGGCTGGGCTTTAAGGAACAGAGACTGGAAAATTATTTCCACACGTGTAGCTCAGAGGAGCTGCCAGCCAGCACCCAAGCATGTGGCACAGCAGGGAGGGGAGGCACTGCTGCCGTTTCTTGCTGGGAAGAACCCCCTCAAAAGCAATGCCAGGAACAGGATTATAACCCAGACCCACCAAGCTGGTCCCTCATGCCTGGGTTACCCTGAGTAGTCTGTCTGTCCTCATCAAAGCAGTGTGTGAGAGCAGCCCAACGAGCATCAAAGTCTGCCTTGGGTGTGGTAGAGATTGCTGATCTCAAGGCATCTTAAGTGAGTCACATCCTACCCCAAAAACTGGTCTCTCCTTAGAGCACCTATGTTTTATCTCGAAATGCCTGCCTGGATTGCCCTGCTTCTGGCTCGGTTGCTATCAGCAGAGGTCCCCAAGCTATGGAGCCAAAGGAGCCAAGCACTGCCAAGTGAGGATCCATGGGGATCCATGAGGACCCATGCAGTTGCAGCAATCCATTCACCCACCCTGGGAAGGGTTCCTGGCCTTCAGAGTCAGTCTGCAAAGACAGGATCAATCCATGTGCCCGTCAGAAGGAAAAACCCACCATCACTTTAATTAAGCTTCGTTCTCCAGCTCTGCACCCTCATGGGTCCAGCCCTTGCATCCCAGCTTCTGAAACTTTTGGGAAACACCCCAGAAACCACCAGGAGCCATTCAGTCCGTAAACAGTACCACTCTCCCCCTGAACACAAAATCTCCTCCGTGAAGCTGAGCTGCTTGTAGCTCATCGTTAGGAACGAAAGGTTTCAACACGACACATCGTCAAATTTGCCCTGAGCAACCTCGCCCATGGAAGGTGTCCCTGGCCATGGCAGGGGCGTTGCAACGAGGGGATCTTTAAGGTCCCTTCCAACCTAGGATTCCATGATTTCTCAGGTATGGGATGTGCCTTATTGCGGGGTTAGCTCCTCCATCCCTGCTGGGCTGCCCGCCGTGTCCCCCAGGACTCACCCGAGACGATGGTGTATCCGATGCCGCGGGGACGGCCCTTGTCCTGGTCGATCGCCGTGATCATCCTCACGGTGGTGCCCTGGGGAGGGACAGGGGACAGGTGTCACAGCCACTCCAGGCAGCACTGCTGAGGCTGCCAGGGCACCCTGACAAGGCACTGCCCCTGTTACCGCGGGCCAGTGCTTTGGATAACCTGTCCTAGGACAAGGAAAAGTCCCACCACCCGCCTCGTGGAGCAGTTCAGGCTCACCACCCATCACTTAAGTGTGAGCTGCAGAACTTTGCTAACCCATCCCAGGGTGGAGCTGGGAATGCTGAGGGTATGACCAGGGGAACACACCCTCTAACCAAACCCCCTGAGCAGGGTGAGCTGCACTGTACCAGGGGAAGTGTCTGCAGGGACTGGAGAGGGCACCACCAGGCTCCATCCCTGTGCTGCTCATCCCCTGCTCAGAGGAGCAGGGTCACATCTGAAGCAGGGTCAGTGTGGTAAGCACAGCTACCAGTGCTTGAGGAAGCAGAGGAAGGAGGAACTGAAGGTGCAGCACAACTCTCCTCACAGCTTCACAGCTGGCAGGCAACAGCACATGCTCCTCTGCCACAAGGATTTTCACTCTGCAGTCCCTCAAGAACCAAAGGCAACAATTCCCTCTCATCACAACCTTCAGCACTGGTCACTACAACAGTTTTATCTACCGCTGGCTTCCCAATTTCAACCTGTCCCTTTCTCCCTGTATTCTTCAAATGAGGCACCCCGGGCAGCACGGGATGCTCACACTGGCCAACTGCATAACTGAGCTGCAGAGATTTTCACTGACACCTTCAAGGAGGAGAAGGAGGAGGAGCGTTGGGCAGATGCTGAGAACCAGGAATTGCCCACAGGCAGGAGGTTCTGCAGCTGCCAGCTCACCCACTCATCCTCCATCCTGTGGGACAGGTTGTTTCTATAGCCCAGCGGAAAGATCTGAGTGTCCCCCAAAACGCAACAAAGAGCATAAAAGTGACCCAAAATTCTTATTTAGCTCTTGAAACAAAAATACCACACCGCTTATGTCAACTCCATAAGTCAACTTCCCCCGCCGCAGTGCAGTGAGCCCCTGTGAATACCAACACACGCACGCGCCCGTAATTAATGGAGTGTGAAAAAATTTACAACTCAGCTGTTCTTGTTTTCACTGGCTTATTAACAGTGGGGAAAGCAGCAAATTTTTTAATTTCCCCCCCCCCCCCCAAAAGGAAATGTCAGCAGAGGTGTTTGCACGTATAACAAGGGAGCAGAGCGGGTCGGCAGCCCCGTGTTTGCCCCTCAATCCATCAGCTGAAGGCCAAAGGGAAAGCTGTGGCAGAAACATCACCAGTGGAAAACAGGGACTCACCGTCTTCCCTGGCTTCCAGGTTCGTGCCCCTGTGGGCTCAATGCCACTACTGGCCATAAAGCAGGCTCCCAGGGCCAGGCAGGCTGCCCATTCCCTGATCTCTGAGGGCATTCCAACAGAGTCCTTAAGTAAATCCATGTTATTAACTGAGAACATTAGCCATAAATCCCAGGTCACCAGCCTCTGAGCAGCGCTTGGCTGGTGAGGCTCAGCAGCCACCCGGAGAGCCTCTAAATCACTGACAATAACTGTGCTTTCCAAAGGAGCACGGACAGATAAAGAGCACAAGAAAAGTGGGAAAAGAGCAGGTGGGAAGGCAGAACAAGGGATGTGGAAAGGAGGGCAGGTCAAAATAGAGATGAAAAAAAAGGGCAATGCAATCCAGTGTGCTCTGTCTCACCTTTCTCTTGCTTGTATTATAATTTATACTATATATAGAGAGAGAGTATAATATATATAATATATATTATTGAATTATAAATTATGTATTGTATTATATATTACTATATATATTATATAGCCTGTATTATATTGTGTACTATTGTACTATATAGCCTATATTGTATTATATATTATAATCATATTCAGCAGAATTAAACTTCATCCAAGCTTTAATCTCCCATCTCCACAGGGCAGATCTGAGCTCCCTTCACTCCTTGGCAAACCTGGAGCTCCTCCATGGAAGGGCAGTGGGTGAAGGCACTGGGTCTCTGTCTGACAGCTCGCTCATCACCTGTCAGACAGCTCAGGAGCAGCATGGAATGGGAATTGTGTCCTGCTGTGCACGCTGCAGAGGAAGGCAGCTGCAGGAGAGGGCAGGGCTCCTGCCATGGCTAGGGAATAGCAATGGGCTGCCTTATCTGCGGGAGAGGCCCCTCCTGCAGGAGCCAAGGGGAAGAAGGGCTGTTGGGAGAGATAAAAGGATGAGCGTGGATGTGGCAGCAGGGAAAGTCTGGGAGGGGTGGAGGGGGAATCTCATTCAGATATCTCAGCAGCGTGGGCCACAGAGATGCCCACAGGGAAGAAATTATCCAGACATTTGATCCCAGGAATGAGGGCTACAAGAGGCCACGCTGAGGTTCATCCTGTCCTTGGTAAGCTTGTGATGATGACTATCATGCTGGTGGCGTTTGACGTTGGGTCTCCCCCTCTTCTCCTCACAGCCCTGTGTTTCTCCTCCTTCCCCACAAGCCCCTTCACCAGCTCCTCCTGAAGATGAGCAACACTTCACCAGTGACCAAGGAACACGTGTTAGAGTGGTGCTGAGCTCCCTGCTGTTCAGGGATGCTATTTCCTGGAACCACAGCAAGGGCGGGGATCTGGGCACCTCTTCACATCCCACCTGGTTTCCATCAATCCTGACAGGTCTTTTACAAGACTCTTCCAATATCCACAAGACTGGCAGATGCCAGCTCCTGGGGATGGATGATCCCTCCCTGAGCACCCACAGTGTTTAGGAGCAATCTGGATCCTTCTGGAGAAGGGGCTGGACAAGTGTCCCAGGGCAGGCACAATGTTTATCTGTGTCGCTGGTGGCAATTACTGCCTTTGTGGTGAGGAAGTATTCCCACTCAGCATGGGTTGGAGTGAGAGGATGTGATGCAAAATGTGGTGCTACACACAGGCTACACTCAGTACTTGGTACCTGTGATGGCCACAAAGTGCTTTGCCCACCACATCAGCAGAAATAACTACCCAGAGAGGAGGGGCTGGAAGTGGGAAAACAGCCCAAACAAACCAAATCCCTCATCTCAGCCATACCACGATGGCAAAGATCATCCCCTAACAAACCACATGTCAACAATTCCCAATTTATCTTCCAAAATCCTATCAGACCACATCACTATTCCTTTCACTGTCCATGTCTTGGTGTCTTCTACTTACTCACAGAAACCTCAGGCTGACTTCCAGTGCCAACAGCTCTGCCCTCAGGTATTTGTGGCATGAACCTGCAGCTCCCAGAAAGTCCCAAATATTCCTGACTTTTCTTAAAACAAGTCACAACTCACCTACCTACTGCAGACAACAGTGGCTGCAGGGAGAGGGTTCAGCTGGTGGTACAGAGAGAGCAGAATAACCCTCTCCCTCTAGGGAAGGAGGAAGAAGGTTTATAAAAGTAATAATCTGGGAAAGCCTATGCTTAAAAAAAAGGCAAAGAAAATAAAGAGTGGCACATTATCCAAACAAAATCTGAGGGTTTTTTGAAGAGGGGCAGGAGTAAATCAATCCTTTTTTAATAAAACCCTGAGCTTTTAATAAAGTGTTCACACTGATGGGCTGGAAATATTGTAAGAAAGAATTAACTCGGAGCTATTGAGACTCTAGGGCAAAAATAGCACCGATTCTACATTATTTCTTCAACCCAAGGAGTTTCTGAGGAGGAGGAGGATGGTGCTGAAGAATTAAAACTGTTTTAATGATATCTGACACATAGCTGTACCATCCTATCGCGAGGGGATACAACTGCTGGGCTTGGGACCAAGTGCCAACAGGATCTGCCCCCACTCTCACCTTCACGTGGTTCCCCGTGGGATGAAGCACATGTTCATAGGCTGTCTTCAGCCTTAGGTTGTCTTCAAGGGGGTGGATTTCTCCTCTCTCTCCCCTAAAGTGAAGCTGTGGTGCTGCCTGGACCATGCCCCAGCTGAGGTCCAAAAGTGGGGGCTCATCAGAGCAACAGCTCCTCTGCAAGGGGAAATGGCCCCTCTCCCTCCAACCCCATCAACTTGTCTGGAGGACACGGAATCACAGAACCCTTTAAGTTGAAAAAGTCCTCTGAGATCACTGAGTCCAGCTGTTCCCCCAGCACTGCCAAGGCCACCACTAAACCATGTCCCCAGGTGCCACATCCACATGTCTTTTAAATCCCTCCAGGCACGGTGACTCCACCACTTCCCTGGGTAACCTGTTCTGGGGCTTGACAAGCCTTTCAGTGACGTTCAGCATCAACCGGCGCACAGACGCTGTGAGGACAGACACCCAAAAAACACTCTGAGGATGAAAAACACGCCACCAAGCTTTGCCACAGCTGCAGGCAGCTTTGGTGCACTCAGGTGCCCTGGGAGAGATGTCTGAGCCATGCTGGGATGATAAACAACATCAAGAAAGAAGATACAACACCTCCAGGGACAGCAGAGTCTCTCCCCGCTGTGTCCTCTTCCTTTGCCCGATAAGAAATTGCTTTATTCTCAGTGTCAGAATAAGCACCTGCCCAAAATGCTTCTAAATTATGCTTCCAGATCCCGGCCTGAGAAAAATAAGAGCTACAACAGCAGTTCTCTCCCCTCTCGTGCCCCTCCACCCCTTTTTCTTCTTCTTCTTCTCTTACAGGATTAGGGACTTGAAAGGCGAAGCACAGCCCAGCGTTGCAGCAGGAGGAGGGGGGGCAGGGAGCGCTTCAGAAAGCTGCCACGGCAAAAAAAATCCCATTTCTCACTTCTTAATTCCAGTCAATTCCAGTCAAAGGGCTGATAGAGATCTGTTTGCGGTAATTTGCTGCAGTTTATCCACTCTTTTCACCTTCTATCGACTCTTCACTGCCGGGCCGGCTGACATGCTGTTACTCGAGTGAGGAAATTAAAATTTGATGCAATAATCCCAAATAAGAAGGATTTTATTAGGTAATGTATACACTTTAGATGAGGTATTCTCGCCTGATACATTGATAGAGGAACACAGAAATGCTGTGCACCACAGATAAAAAGAGAGGCAAGAGAGACAGGGAGCGGGCGGGTGGAGCAGCAGTGAGGCCCTGCTCTGTAGAGTTGGGGCTGAGACGGAAGAGGTCGTGCACATTTTGACCTGCTGAGTCCAACGTCAGGGTAAACATCACACAAAAATGCACTGCAGCCTGTTGGCTTGACCTGTAGGCCTGGTTTTGGACAGCCACTGACCAAGGCCAGGCTCCTCATCCAAATTTGTTGTTATCATTTTGATAACCAAGATGTTCTCTCACTCCATGCTCTCTTGGAGGGGATGAGGCAGAGCTGATGAGACTTCCACAGGGAGATAAAAATTGCACATAGTTAACATTTGGACTTGATGATCTTTGAGGTCTTTTCCAGCCTAAAATGACTCTGTGTTAAACCCCACACCCTTGTTTCAGCAGTGGACTTTCTCCCAGGAAGGCTGGGACTTGGGGTCCAAACCACTCAAAGCAGCCCTCATGTTTTGCAACCTTCCTCTTCACCGTGTCTCTGGTGTCACCTATCCATCTTGGACACCTCATTGCACGTTGCCAAGAGAAATTAAAATCTCTAAACCCGCCTGAAAAGTGCTGCCTGGTGAGCACTCCTTCCTTCATTTCCTGTATCAGGGTTACACTGTGGTTATTTGCTGCTTTCCCTACTGCAAACATCGTATATTCCAGGAAAAACATGTCAGTGCATCAACACAAAGAGATCTTTGAGCCTTAAAATATATTATTATTTGAAGGGGATGCCCTTTCCTGGATACCAGGTCACTCCATGAAGGTGATGCGGTCTACAATTTTTTATACTCGTGGATTTTCCATTTCTTTCATTCCATCTAAGGCTTTTTTTCCTCCTAGTTAAGGTTGATCTAAATTGTGGTTTTTTTTATTTCCCTGCAGCTCACTCTGCCCATACCAAAAATACACCCTAATCTCAGCATAACTTTCACTTTGTGCAAGCAATTCATGAATAAGCCATTTTTTGGCCATCTCTGAGCCAGCAGATGGGTAATGTGCTGTCTGACCACAGGATTTGGGACAGCAGGACTCAGCCCTATTGATCTAGCACTCTCCATGTCAGGGCTTTTGCTCAGAGTGAATAAAAAGGAATTCCCTCTTACGCTGTGTGAACTGAGCCATCAGGCATTTGGGATCCCAGAGTTGTTATGGGGTGCACACATGGTATGGGCACACACCATGCCGTTGTTTAAGGCAGAAGGTTTTTCCATCCACGCACAAAAATATTTCCCTATATGCAAAGTGATGGGATGCACAGCTGTGCCTTGGGAAGGTGGATGCTACTGGGGAGGGCTGGTGCTTGGACTGAAGGCCCTGGGCACCCTTGCTGGGAGCAGAGCAAACAGCTCCCAAGGCCCTGATGTCTGCTGTTGTTAGGGGGGGAAAAACCCCCATCCCTGCTGTATTTAGAGACTGGGAGACGTTTTTCCACAAACAGTGAGTTTGCTGACAAACCGAGTTTCGGAAGAACTAAAATGATTGGATCAATTTGGCAAAACCTGGGGGAAAAGACTCAAAGTGCTGAAATGGCTGATGATTCTGGCATTTTCAAAACTGCCTCATTTCAGGAGCGTTTAAATTTTCCTTCAAGTTCTCTATTGGAAATGGCATGCAGATAGACTGTGGGGAGGGAACAGGGTGACTGGCTGCTAAGAACAGCCTTTGTAAAATTTAAGAAAAAAAGCTCAGGAAAATATTTGACTTGGGGGTTCAGCCTTCCTAAACTCCCTGGCTTAGGTTCCCTTTTTTTTAAAAAAAAAAAGGCAAAATGTTTTGGAGCTGGCTGGAAACACGTTGCTTCAGAAAGAAACCCCGCGGTCCTGCCCGTCAGAGCGAAGCACAGCCCTTACCGGAGGTGAGTTCTCGTAGATGTTGGTGCTGTAGGGCAGGTTGATGAAGATGGGGTCCATGTCCTGCACGTCCGTGATGGTGATGGCCAGGTTGGCCAGAGTAGACAGCGGCTTGTTTTTATCTTGGTCCTTGAAAAAATGAGGGGTGGGGAGGAGAGAGAAAGGATTTCTATCAGGAACCGCAGAATTATTCAGCAGCATTAAGTCTCCTGCAGTTGTAGTTGGGCCAGAATCTCTGAATAGTGGAGGTAATCATCTCTTTTTTCAAGCTACCTGCTGGAATTATTGTCCACTGCACCTCCCTCTAAGCTGAAACACAATATGCATTTCATTCCAGCATCAGTCCTTTAAAATAAAGCAAACACCAATTTAGTTTTCATCACATTTTGAGTGAAAATGCAGCAACACTGTTCAAAATATACTTCAAAACATAAATCCCCTCCTAACACAGACACAGTCCAGGGTCCCTCTGCATGGTGAGACCCAGGGGTGGCTGCCAGCAGTGTCTCACACCAGCACATCATAGCAGAGTGTCTCATACCCACCACCAGTGCTGATGCCTCAGCACAGCTTGGGCTCCATCAGCTGGAACATGACCCAAGTCCACCAGCTCCCTCGTGTTCCCACTGCTCTTCCAAACCCCATGGGCTGCCTTGCAGTAGCAGCTTTATTCTGTTCTGCATTTGCTGCTCCAAGCTCTGGCAGAGGGTATGTACACCCAGTGCTGCTCCTGGGTTCGCAGGATGCCCGGGCTCTCACACAGAAGGCAGAGTGGAAACCCTGAATTGCAGGATTCACCCCCACAGTAACAACATCCTTTCTCCTGGGCTGCTACAAACCTCTCCCCTCCTACCTTGCCTGAGGACTGGCAGGATCGAGGTGACCATCCTCCCTGCTCTGCCAAGCAGCTCACAAGCATGCAGAGGTCTCAGAAGGACCAGTCGTGGTCCTTGAACACTGAAATGCTCCGAGCAGGACCATCAGTACCCTGGAGCACTGCATCCAGCTCTGGGGCCACTCAGCACCAGAAGGGCATCAAAAGGAGGCCATAAAGATGCTCTGAGGGCTGGAGCCCCTCTGCTGTGGAGCCAGGCTGGGAGAGCTGGGGGTGTTCACCTGAAGAAGAGAAGGATCCAGGGACACCCTTCCAGTGCCTAAAGGGGTTCCAAGAGAGTTGGAGAGGGACTTTGGACAAGGGCCTGGAGGGACAGAAGAAGGGCAAATGGCTTTCCACTGACAGAGGGCAGAGTTAGACGGAATATTGGGAAGGAATTGTTCCCTGTGAGGGTGGGGAGGCCCTGGCAAGGTTGCCCAGAGAAGCTGTGGCTGCCCCATCCATGGAAATGTTCAGGGCCAGGTTGGATGGGGCTCTGGGCAACCTGGTCTAGTGGAAGGTGTCCCTGCTCATGGCAGGGAAGTGGACTAAATGACCTTCAAATGTCCCTTCCAACCCAAACCACTCCATGATTCTATGATCATCTCCCTTTCACCCCGTCACATCCCATCAGGATGGAGCCTCAAGCACTTTCCCAAAGCAAGACCCTTTCCCTGCAGCCAATGCCACAGCAGTAGGCACTGCCACCAGCTTCTCCTGCCAGTGCCCTGCTGCCCGTGCTTTTCTTGCTGAAGTCTCATCCCATGATGCTCAAAAGTGTCCCCAATGCCCACAGCCCTTTGCTAAAAGCGCAGGAATAAAGGGAGAGCACACGAAGGGAAGGAAATCAATCTCTCCTTACCCCCAATCAAGCACTGTGCTGGAAAGCAACCATTAGAGGTTACCACACACTCCTGCAAAGCGGCTCTGAGTAGCAGCAAAGGCTGATTGCCAGAAGATTAATGTTAATTTAAACCGTATTCAACAACACAGCTTGTACATTATCCTCTTAACCCGCGGGCCTCGGTGTTCAGGGTCGGGATGGAGGCTTACTTTGGACTCCACTCTGCTGTTAGTGTTATCAGGCTGAAGTCCTTTGTTTCTTCAGATAATTTTCTTTCCCCTCCCCTTCACCTCTTAAGTTTTGTTTAAGGCATCACAGATCACCGAAGAAGCGAGCACACTTCCAGTTCCCTCACTGACTGTCTCTCCTGCCTCTGTCTGCCCTTGCTGCCTGCCTCCCTCCCTGGTGTGAAATGACTCCTGCCTTGTACCTGAGCTCCCCAGCTCTCATTGCAGCCACCCTGAATTCACCATCAGCCCAGTTCCCACTCCGGACCATGCAAACTCTTCATCAGGCAGGCAAGAGACTGCATTTGCTCTTCCAGCTCCTGTTACACTTCTGTGACTCTCATCCTTCTCCCCTGGCATAGATTTGCCCCGCAGTTTCTCATCACTTCTCTTCTAGGGATTACTACAACTGACCAAGCCAAGGAGACATGCCCACAGCTGCCATCCAGCCAAGTTCAGAGACTTTAAATATTTAAGTCTTTTTTCCCTGAGCTGGAAATCACTATATGCCATGAGCACATAGAGCAAGTATCAGCTTGTCAGGGAAGTTGTGGCTGCCCCACACCTGCAAGTGTTCAAAGCTTGGCTGGACAGGGTTTGGAGCAACCTGGTCTAGTGGAAGGTGTCCCTGCCCATGGTAGGGGAGTGGAACAAACTGAGCTTTAAGATCCCTTCCAACCCAAACCATTCTGTGATTCTATGAAGTACCAGATATGCCCCCATTTTATCTTCGCTGGGATATGGGGCTAGATGGAACTGGATGGATCAAAGTGACATCCTTGCATCCTTGAGGAAACCAGACCCATGGAAGAAAGTCCCTTTTCCATCATGGATGATGTTTGGTCCCACATTTCCTAACCTGCCAGACAGTTCAACAGCACATCCCAGGAAAGCGTGCCAGCAACAGACACCAATAAGGAAACAAAGAGAGGCCCGCTCACCACTGGAATATTAAAAATAACATGAGGTATGTTTCAGAAAAAGAACAAGCTTCTGGGGGAGATTCCACAGCCTGGAACATGCAGGGCTTGGGCTGAAAGGTTGTGGTGTTTGCCTGTGGCCCTGCAGTCTGTGAGTGCCCCATCTCGGCACCGTGAAGAGCAAAGCAGCCCTGGACAGCCCTCCCGTGTCCTCTTGACATTTGTGGTTCTGCATCAAGACAATGATCTTGATTAAATCACATGCTTCGAGAGTTCTAGCCAGCTGCCTGCAGGAGTCACAGAGGGTTTTCCCCCCCTCTCCTGAGTGCAGAGTTGGTCAGACGTATTCTAGAGCTGAATCTCACCTTCCTCTGTTGAATCTGAGATGGGAAGAAACCACCACCCAGATCACCTGCTTGTGTGCTGCTCCACATTCTCAACTCTCACTAGATTTAACACCAGGGAAGAAGTTTCCCATTCAAATGGGCCATGAATTTACCATGGTGGATGCATCTCCCAAGGGTCCCCTCCCAGTATGATGGTATTGACTACAATTAGGACTTAGCTTTCTCCTTTGTCCACCAAAACTTTAACTCATGATGTCTGAACTTCATACAGGTAAATCCACCTGTAATAAACCATGATGTACAAGGAATGAGCCTGGGGGATTAATATACTAAAGAAATCCTTCCCTGTGAGGGTGCTGAGGCCCTGGCACAGGTTGCCCAGAGAAGCTGTGGCTGCCCCATCCCTGGAAATGTTTAGGGCCAGGTTGGATGGGGCTCTGGGCAACCTGGTCTAGTGGAAGGTGTCCCTGCCCATGGCAGGGGCATCGAATGAGATGGTCTTTAACGTCCTTTCCAACCCAAACCATTCTGTGATTCTATGAATGGTCTGTATGGCCTGTACTGGGTTTCATCACCAAGGGAGCTGCTCCCCTTCATGCAGAAGCCCCTGACAAGCCTGAGATGCTGCTGGAGAGGTGTAGCTGTGCTCCACACAGATTTGAAACTACCCAGGCACTGCATTGCTACAATACCTCGCTAAGTAGAAAACACCAGATATGCCCAAGGAGATGCCAGAGTAGGGCAATAAAATAAACAAGCAACAGCTCCTTCCCCATTGCAGCCCCCGCAGACACCACTTTCAGCCCTGCAGCAGCCAGAGGGGGACTCACCGTGGCGTTCACCTGGAGCTGGTAGGCCTGAGTCACCTCATAGTCCAGCTCTCGGATCACCGACACGATGCCACGGCCACTGTCGATGGCAAAGAAGCTGGAAGGGGGCTGGAAGGAGTACAGCACACTGCCCCCGGCCCCCTGGTCCGGGTCCGTGGCGTTCACGATGAAAATCGGAGTGCCCACCGGGGTGTTCTGGAAAGACACGATAAGCATCAGTAATACTGTGCACCTGCCCATTTCCCCATCAAACACACTTCAGCAATTTCCTCTACCCGCCAGAGGGAATTCCTAGAGACCCGACAACTTCAGTCCTGTGTTTTCAGGACATTTAGAAGTTATACAGCTGCATTCTTTATGACAGTATTGCAGGAGCTATAATAGTTGTTACACACTTATAATAATAGTTATACAGCTATGGTCAAGATGGCACTCTATCACAAACCCATGTTTTCCCACATATCCCAACTTCCCAGAAAAATTGCTCTCTTTGCTGAAACTTGCTTTCTGCCCAAAGGCATTTTTTATTTTTGATGCCAATTCCCTCAGGATTTTCACCACAAGGCATTAAATATAGGAAGACTTAAAAAATAATAATAAAAAAAAGGCATTAAATGCACCACAGAACTTAACGTAAAAGTCAAAGTTGTAGTTTCCACAGCAACTACAACCTGGCCCGATTAACACAGGCATGAACAGTTACATCGTCATAAATCTGGAACTAATCTACATGCATAAAATATGCAGCTGAGTGCACAAAATCAGCAATGGCAAGTGCAGTTTGGCACTTCTTATTGTTTAACTTCGCAGCGGGGAGAACAATTATCCATTTTTGGTGGAACAGCTGCATGTTCCTATGCAAATCTTAAAATGCATATTCTTGTCTCTCTCCAAAGGCAAGAGCACAGACAGACAAGCGAAAAGGCTCTGCTGGGGCCCCAGGCTGCAGGTACAGATGGATCATGACACCTTGGGCATGTCCCTCTGCTTGTGACGCAGTCAGAGCCATGGGAAGGGGGGACAAGGAGCTAAACCCCAAAAGGGAAGACAGCAAAGGTCACAGAAGCAAGACCGGGCAGCAGCTGGTTATGGCCGGTTGGGATAATACGGATTATTTCTGCAAACCTCTCCCCAAGTCTCTGTGTTTTATTGTTAACTTCTTTCATACTAAATTATTAGTCCTCAGCTTACAGAGAAGTATCATGGAGTGCTGAGAAGATGGAGAGGAGGCTTGAGGAGAGTCAGAGCTTAGAGGACGAGGCACTGCTTCCCATAAAAACCTTTGCCAAAGCTGACCAACAAAACGGAGCCACCATTTTCAGGTTTCTTGGGAACCACGAAGCTTGCAGTGAATCAAAGGTTGTCCTGGTCACCAGGGCTCCACGCTGGCACATCTGATTTAACCAGTTTAACAGTGGGGCATGGCACCAGCAAAGAACCAAAGCCTCTGAATTTCCCCGCCCCAAAGGCAGGTAGCAGGATTTTGTACGAGGTTGGTCAGACAGAGCAGGGAACCCGGGGCACATTCTGCAACCCACACTGACGAATCCGGGCTCTGGACACTCATCCCATGCACATCCCTCATGCTTCCTGGCCTTGGATCCAGCCATGCAGCACTGCAGGGATGCTCTGACACCTGAGCTCACCTCGGGTTCCAGCAAAACTCCACTTCCCTTTCATCAGTGTCTCTTCTGCTGAGGTATGACAGGTTGCAGCTCCATCCTAGGTTTTTCATTTCCTTTTTTTTTTCCCTCCTCTAAATCAAGCTGCTATAGAAAGCCTCACAGGGCACGGTCTTAGGATTATTTTTTAAAGCACCTTCAAGTTTTTTGGTGATCAGCAGTCACAAAAGCATAAAAAGATAAGAGCTAGAAAGGACCTCAAAAAAGAAACCTGTCTCCATGCTACACCTAATTCATTCCCATCCTTAGAGCCTTCTAGTGATGGAGACACCACATCCTCCCCAGCCCATTTGTCCCAGAATTTTGCTGCCCTTTTCCTTACAGTTGTCCATTCTCTGGCATGCTGAACCAAGATCTGCCCTGCTGCCATGTAAACCCTTGACTTTGTGCCACATGCACAGCAACTTAATCCTGGTTTGTGCATTTGAACTGCTTGGGAACCAGGATTTCGTCATCTCAGGGCCGGGTGTGTTGGGATGGAGAAGTCCTTCATGGGAGGCTGTGGTGAGTGTTTGCTTTTTGAGCACTCCCAAGACACCTTTTCAGACACAACTAGAGCATCTCCCCACCCCTCTTGTAGGGCCACCTGCCTCCCCCAAGCTATCACCATCTGGGAACAGCTCCAGAGCATCCACAGCCTTCCTCTTGCGGCTGCCAGGGCACTGCTTCCACCACTGCACTCCGCATGCTCCAACAACCACCTTCTCAAATTCCTTCCCAGAGCCACTGAAGGTATCAGTGTCCTGACATGGAGCGTTAGAAATTAACCATTAACAGGGAGAGGCAGCACAAGAGTAGATGATGGGGGGTCTGGGGCATATTGTCCCTGGGAATAATAATATTCATATGGATAAAGCTGGCCTTGATGAATGTGTTTCCTCTTCTTTTTAAGTGCCCCTAGCCACTCCTTTTAATATGCAAATCCGCTCTGGTCACCCTTGATTAGGGGTCTGCTCCGCTGGCTGTGAAAGAGGAGAGCTTGATTTCCCCTGCATTGTATTCCATACAATAGCCCCAAAGCAGGCTTTGAAGGGAGTTCATCTCCTTGTCCTTCCAAAGGAGAAGCTGCCTGGAGGGACACAGAGGTCGCTGGCTCTGGTGCTGTCAGCTCTGGCCCTGCAGACACTGTCTGAGCTCTGACTTGGTGATTACCGTGGCTTCATCCTTATTTTACAGCTTTGCTGATCAGGTCCCTTCATTGGCCAGGAGACAGCCCGAGCCAAACAGTCACGGTGTCAGCTCTAGACAAAGATCTGGCTGGGCCTGGGAATCAGTCACAGGCTTTTACACCAAAGCATCTGAGGGGCTGGGAGGGACCCCAGAGCAGGACCTTGTTGTTGGGGGCAGTGTGCACATACAAGCACGAGGGTGGGTGCGTGAGCAAAGCACGGTGTTGGTGAATTTAGGAGGGATGCAGGAGGGCTTCCAGGCAATAGGAGGAGTGTTACAGGAGCATGAAGCCACGTAGCATAGATATAGAGAGGGAAATCACTGATATTGCCCAAAACACACAGGTCAGCGGGGATATTTCACTACTGAACACACGTCCTTATTCACAACAGCACTCAGGTGAAAGGATGCAAAGCTGTTACTAAAGGAGTGCTCTGTGTAATGCATCTTTTTTTCCCCAGCTCAAATTCAGGCAAAAAAGAAAAAATAAAATCCTCCCAAACCAGCAAAACCAGCTGTGGGATGCAGACATCCCATACCAGCAGTCCTCCAGGGAAAGAGGCTCATGCCCAGGCAGGCACAGTCAGGACTTGGAGGAATTTCAGACCCTCTGCCTTAAGAAGCATAAGAAAGACATGCCTTTAAAATCCTCTTGCCATTTTTGGGTGAAACAGACTCAGGATATTCCTCAGCAGGAAGCCAAAGTCTTTATTTCTCAAAAGATGCGGCCCATCATCTAAACAATGAAGCAAAACATCTGGATAAACAGAACTGCCTGGGGCTTGTGTTTGACAGTAAATACCAGACAGAGGACACAGCCCAGGGAGATGCCATTGGAAAGCCCTGTACTGGACCCTATTTCTGCATTTTCAGCATTTGGGCCACTTATAGGACTCTTCTGCATATTCCTCAGGGCTTTTCTTCATTAACAAAGACTAATTGTAGTTATGCTTATCTCACCAAGAGGCAAAAATAGCAAATTCTATCTTTTTTTTGTCCAGGCAGACAACAGCCTACAGGTGCTTGTGGGAAGCAGGTGAGTTTTCCACACGAGTCGCCAAATTTTGTCACTTTTTAAAGCTTTCAGCTCCCTCCAGCAGCCTGCTAGGAAGCTCCATTCACCACGGAAAAAAGAACTGGTGAAAAACTGTGTCATATCATTAAATCTTTGTTACAACACCAGCAGATGTGAGATAAAAATAAACATGCAGACAGATGCCACCGTGGAGGAGGAGGAGGGCAAGCAGGAGTGGGACCTACTCCTGACCCATCTCCAGCATCACATCCTTCATCCTATGGCTCAGCAGGAGCAGCTCCAGCACCCAGACCTCCCCTGAGCAGCTCCAGGAGTTAAAGGGCTCTGAGGTGCTGGGTAGCAAGGTCATTTGTGCCTCCCTTATTTTGCAATAAATGAATAAGAAAGGTTCAAACTCTTATTAAAAAAAAAAAAAAACTTCTAGAAGAAGCTTGGGAGGGGTCCAAACCAAAAGCAGCAGCAGCCCAAACCTCTAATCATAAGGAGACCACTCTGCTTCAGGAACAAACAACTCTAAAATCCCTGTTCAAACACAGAAGGATGTTGCTGCACAAGGAGGAGGCAAAGGAGACACCAAGACCTTACCTCTCTCTTACCAGTGCAGAGGTGAGGCAGCAATATGTGTCTTTGAGTGACCACAAAGGATCACAGAATGGGTCAGGCTGGAAGGGACCACAGTGGGTCATCTGGTCCAGCTCAAGCAGGGCCAGTCCAGAGCACACGGCACACGATTATGTCCAGACAGTTCTGGAATATCCCCAGTAAGGGAGACTCCACACCCTCTCTGGGCCATCAGTTCCAGCGCTCAGTCACCACACAGGAAAGAAGTTCTTCCTCACATTCAGGTGGAACTTCCTGCACATCAGCTTCTGCCTCTTGTCCTACTGCTTGGCACCACCAAGAAGAGCCTGGTCCATTCTCTGGACATCCTCCCAGAAAGTTGTGTTTTCACTCCAAAGCCGTCGTGGGTATGGCCCAAGCACTGCACATCACAACAAACACCTCCCTTGGGCTGTCACCTCCTGTGTGACCCTCAGCACAAGTGACCAGACACAGACACACCCCGTGTTAACCCCGAGAGCTGGGACACCAAACCCTTATGCAATATTCTCTGTAAAAGGGCAGTTAAGGCTGAAGAAGGGGTTACAGAAAAGGGACTTTTAAAAATATTTACATCTCACTCTGGTCTTTAATATCTTATGAATCCTGCTATAAAGTGCATTAATGTAGTGGGTTTTTGTGGTTGGGTTTTGGTAGCGGGGGGGGCTACAGGGGTGGCTTCTGTCAAAAGCTGCCAGAAGCTTCCCCTCTCCCATGGAGCCAATGCCAGCCAGCTCCAGGCTGGACTGCCTGCCACTGGCCAAGGCCAAGTCACTCAGGAGTGACAGTAACACCTCCGGGATAACATATTTAAGAAAAGAAGGTTGTGGCGCAGGAAGAATTCCAGCCAGGGAAGAGTGGAGTGAGAACATGGGAACAACAAGGTAGACACCGAGGTCAGTGAAGAAGGAGGGGGAGGAGGAGCTCCAGGTGCCAGAGCTGAAGCCCTGCAGCCCATGGAGGACCATCGGGGTGCAGAGACCCCCCTGCAGCCCACGGAGGAGCCCATGCTGGAGCAGGTGGCTGTGACCCACCCCGTGGGAGGCCCAGGATGGAGCAGGGTCCTGCTGGAGACCTGCAGCCCGTGGAGAGGGAAGCTCATGCTGGAGCAGGTTTTTCCTGGGTAGGACTTGTGGCTCTTTAAGGTTCCTTCCAACCCAAACCATTCCATGAGTTTTTGATGTGTCCCACCAGGCAGGTTACATGGCCACAGCTGAAAATGAGGGGAGCTGGGCAGGGTACCTGAAAAAAGTCAGAGCACAATCTCCTCTTCGTCTGCCACCAAATGTTCCCCTCCAGCTGTGCCAGGGGAGGTTCAGATTGAACAACAAGAAACATTTCTTCATGGAAAGCGTTGTTCAGCACTGGAATGGTTGCCCAGGGAAGTGGTGGAGTCACCATCCCAGGAGGGATTTAAAAGACATGTGGATGTAGCACTTGGAGATCCGGTTTAGTGCTGAGTTAATGGATGGAGTCAATGATCTTAGAGGTCCTTTCCAACCTAAATGGTTCATGTGAACGAGCTCTTCCTTCACACAGGGCTAAAAGAGAAAGGCTGTTTGCAGAAAGCCCAGCATCCACACCATTTCCCCAGGCCTGCAGCACCTGCTCCCACAGCATATAAACCCCTCTGGCTGCCAGGCAGTTGCTCGCCCTGCTGAGGGAGCAGATTTGCACAGTGCTTTTGAGAGTTTTCCACCACAGCAAAACCATTTCACGGGCCACAGGCCGCCAACACTTTGGATGTGCCTTGATCCATCAGTCTCGTCCAGCTGGCCTGACACCAGGCGCCCTGTGGGCAAAGGGCTGAGAGGGGGAACATGTAGCGCTGACTTTTTTATAGCAGGGTCAGAGTCATGTAGAATAAAGGTGGGAGATGAAGGAGAGGAGATCTGGGAGTTAGTTTTTCAGATACTCCTGTAAATGCATCCATTTTTCCAACACACAGAGCGAGCAGCTGTGCAGCTCTTAGCCGCTGGCTGGGGTTAAACCATGACAATGTCCTTACAAGCTCTGGCTGGGCACTAGAAATGTTTATTTTGGTTCATCTGGGGCCGGTCCCTCCACGCCTGCTCACCCCCTCTCCAGTGGCTGGCCAGGCAGAGGACCTCCACGTGACCTCCCAGGGCAAAGTCACCCAGCAGAAGCTGGTGGGGATGATTAGGATGCCGATGCGCGCGTGCTGTACCCATGCAAATAATGTGGAAAAACGGCAGGCAATCTGGCCCAACAGCTGTCTGAAGGTCGGGGAGATGAGGCGACGCAGATGGACTGGGGGGCACCGCGACGGGCATGAGGGCTGGAGCAGCAGGCAGCTCTGATCTCAGCATCAGCACTAAAACAGCCCTGCCAGCCCTATTTTGGGTCCTGCTTCCCCCCCTGCACCAAGGTGGGAGCTGACCGCTCCCATCAGGAGATATTTTGCTGCTTCGTGCTCCTGTTATAGCTCTGGTCAACCTATTACTCTTAAATAATTCTCTGCTGCTGTTCCTGGTGGCTCTTTTCCCTCTCCCTGCCTCTCCACCGTGCAGTGGGGCGTGTGAAAGGAGCGCTGTGCTGCGCTAAAGCCGGCTCAGACATCCCTCTGCTCCAGGCAAAGGCTCTCCCGCTGATCCTGTCTCATCACAGGCGGGAAGGAAGGCTCAGTGCCTCTGGATCTCAGAGGTGCTGAGGAACAGAGCTGACACGGATTCCCAGTGCTCTCCTCATCCCTGGGCTGCCTGGGACAGATTTAAGTCACCTATCCCTGCCTAGGTCTCGCTGCAAGAAACAGCTGCAGGAGCAGAGTCAGAGCAAGTGCCAGCCCCTCATCCAGGCCCTGCCGACATTTCAAACCAGCCCCAGGTTTTGGTTTCTATCCCTGTGCTCCATCTCAGGAGCCATCCCAACCACCAGACTGGGTCCCTCGCTTGCATGCCAGCTCTAAATGCTCGCATGGATGTGCACAGACTTCCAATTCCTGTTTTCTTAATTGCACTTTTAATTACATTTATTAATTGCATTACCGCGCCTCCAAGCCAAGCAATTTCCAATTTTAAAGTTTGATTCTAAAACCTGATAATTTCCCTTTTTAAAATTTCTTTTTTGGTTGAAATTCAGCCCACCTTTCAATGAGCTCTCATTAATATGTATCTCCTGTTGCTATCTCTATTAAGTGACCTCCCTCATTATCGGGTGACACTGGCAAACGGCCACCGCAGAGCTATAATTCAATTGAGGGGCTTTTGAAAACACCATAAACACAGCTGGAATAGATGCACTATAGGAGCTGGAGAGGAATTCGCTGCTGGATAACCACACTCAGAGCCGAGAGCGCTTATTCCCGGCAGACACGGCCCAACCCAACGTACGGCGATGAAGAAAGGGACAACACAACCAACAAGCCCACATGGCAATGTGCCATGCTGGGAGGACAACGGTGAAGCAGCCACACACAGGAAAGGATGCTCTGGCATGCCATGGTATAAAGCTCCTTTGTTTTTCCAGCCCAGAGCTGTCCCATTTCCCACTGAAGATAACCCTGCCCTTGCCGACACGGAGCTTAGATGACTGATGGATGATGTGGCATCCCCAAAAACTGGGTGCACATGGCTCTGCCACCTCTCCACCAGTTGCTTCTGCAGCACAGATCCTGAGGGGCAAGCCCAGGAGGGGAATCCTAAAATGGTTCGGGTTGGGTAGGAAGGGACCTTAAAGATCATCTAGTTCCACCTAGAAAAAGTCAATCGTTTCCCCCTGCCCTAGGAGGGGGTAGAAGGGTGGTGACACAATCACCACTTCACTGACTCAGTGCCAACAGCCAAATTTCATCAGAAAAGCCACATTTCTCTCCCATTCCCCATGTCCAGCCTTCAAGGAGCAGGCAGGGCCAGAGCAAGGGCTGGGAGGCAGTCTATGCTTCCCTCCTCGGCTGCTATTAGGTCAGTCCCAGTTTTGGAGACAGCAGATGGGAGCCCAAGATGGTCTAATGAGACGTTTGAAAGTCAGACACAAGTGCCAAGAATGTGAAAACCTGTCAGTCAGAGAGCTCCTGGCTTCAGCAGCACCGTATCACTCCTACTGGTGTGATTTTCCTGCTGGAAGAGGGCATTTGGAGCCATTTCCCCCCTTGCAAGGGCACCCACGGCAGATGGCTCGGTACCCCTTTGGCTGTCCTGCTGCTGGAGATGGTGGGCATGGATCAGGTGGGTCCAGGTGGCCACAGTCAAGGTCTGGACTCCTGCACTGGCAGAGGCAGCTTTTGCTTAGGGAAGCAAATTGCGGAATCCAGTGAGAGTTTCCACTACCCCTCCCTTCGATATCAAAATTAGAGTAGCAAAGTCAAATCACCAGAGTGATTTACTGCTTCCAGCCAGCATTCACTGTGGGGTGAGAGGAGAAATCCTTTTTCCAATTCCCTCTTGGGGGTGATGCCATAAACCGGACAGATCCTATTTTCTTAACATCCTGTTTTGTTTTGCAGTTGCCACTAACTTCCACTTTCTGGCACCCCGTGGCAGCCCATCAGGTGATGCTCTGGATGGCAAATGACTTCCATTAAGGCAGAGTATTCATACAGTGCATTACAAATGAAACCCTAATGACAGGACACCGACAGTATCGCTCCTACTTGATATTAATTGGGTGCCACTTTCTTTTAATGGTACATTAATTAATGTGGAATATCAACGGAAGTCCACGACACCCGCATTAATACAAATGAACTCATTATCATCGGTGTTACTACAAGAAATGACAAATAAATCTGTAACAGTGGGACACTTCAAATAATAGCCACGAATCATTAGGTATTGTCTTCATTTACACAACATATTCCAAATATATACACAAAATCTGTGGATGCTCCATGCCAGTCCTGTATCTGCTCTTCCCTGGCTCTCAAGCTCTCCTGAGTCACCTTGAAGGATCACCAAGGTGACCAAGGAGAATTGGGACTTGCTTTCACATCACCTCACCGCCTATCTCCTTCTCTTATCCCAGCACTACTCGCTATGTCCTTCTCTTGAATCTTCAAAAAACCCTCAGATCTACCACATGTGATCCATCTCTTGCCCTCCCATTCTAGCCAGGCAGACAAGAAACCTGCCTGCTTTACCACCTTATTTATTTTACTGCTTATTTATCCCCTGTTCTGGTAGAGAAGCTAAAAGTCCCTTTCCCAGCACAGTGCCTCGCTTATGACCACAGGAGGAGCGAGTAAAGTGTCCTCAGAAAAGAAGGGAAGCAAACCCACAACTCTCTTGGAGCTCTGGGATTTGAAGGTCCCAAAGATCCATCAAAAAGAAACTCCTGCAAGAGCAGGTATCACCCTCAACACAAGCGAAAGCAAATGCATACAGCTGTGCTGACATAAAAAACACTTCCCTGTCTTCCCAGGCATGGCTTCATTACCAGAGGAGGGATCGATACCGGTTCAGCTCGGGTCTCATCAGGCTTTGCTGGGTGCTGAAACAGCAAATTCCAGCATGAAGCTCTTCTGTCGAGACATGGCTGGAGTGTGGGTACCCTCTCCCACGAGAGCTGGCACCCCAACTCCCTGTCTTCCACTGCCACAGGAAGAGGGGACAGTCACACGCCTGGGACAATGGAATGTGCAGGGAACAGCATTTTAAAATACAGTCTGTGAAGACTGACTCGTTCTCGAACTGCAGGAACAGCCAGGAAGGAGCAAGACCAAGTGAATGAGACTTACAAAAAAGACAGGGAAGCTTGCAATGCCAAGGAGGAGGATATGGGAAGAAAAGCATCGAGTCTTCCAGCTCATGCTGCATCCCAGTGTGATAACATAAGGAATGGTATGTGCCCCACGCTCCAAACTCCTCTCTGCTGTCAGGCACACTATGAAAGATGGGTTTATCAACACACAACACCCCACCTTTACCTCTTTTGACCCAAAATCTTCCTGCTACACATTGAATCCATGAAGCTTTGCCTCACTGTTGCCATCAGTGCCACCCTCACGGAGAGGGTGAGGCACCCTGAGGACAGCACCTGCCCTCTGCTACAAGCAGATGATGCTCATCTTTAAACTAAAAGAGGAGAGATTTAAGTTAGATGTTGCTCAGAGGGTGGTGAGGCCCTGGCACATGTTCCCAGAGAAGCTGTGGATGCCCCATCCCTGGAAGTATCCAAGGTCAGGTTGGACAGGGCTTGGAGCAACCTGGGCTAGTGGAAGGTGTCCCTGCCCATGGCAGGGGGTGAAACTAGATGAGTTTTAAGGTCCCTTCCAACCCAAACCATTTGGGGATTCTGTGATCTTCCCCTGCACACACAGTTGTTTTTTTCACACCTTCTTAAGAGAGTAAGTGGTTTTTTTCCACCTGGGGAGAGCAGAGACCTCAGCCTGCAGCCCTGGCAGGAAAACTTGTGCAAGTGCTCCAAGGTACACTTTGAATAAGCTCCTGGTCCCCAGAGAAGGTGCCTGAGCATGGAGCATAAGGAGTCAACCTGCCTCAAAAGAAGAAGAAAAGGCACAAGTGGGAGCACAGAAAGGTTTGGAAAGCGAAGCAGCACCTTCTGTTGGGGCAGTCACTGATGTCCATCTCTGGAAGAAGGAAAGAGCATCCTTCATAACTAAACAGAGACTGAGGACTAACATTCAAAATTTACTGTGACTGTGCCAACCACAACCACACAGCCCCACACAGCAGGTATTTGTGAAGTGGAAAGGTAATAGCAAAGAAAGGGCCAATAAAGTCACCAGCCTCTTGAGGACAGGGAGAGAGGCACATAACCCTCACCTCTGGCTACAGCACAGGGAGTTATAAAGCATCACACACCTCGTGACTTTACCAAGAGTGTCACGTTTGGCATCAGATTAAAAGATTTAGACCCTACCCCTGAGGAAAGGCTGAACAGATCTGCTCCCAGCACCGCCCTCGGCGAGGCTGAGGTTTTCCATGCACGTGATGGGGAAAAGGCTGCTTGGAAAAGGATTTTTCTAAGGTACTGCCTTCCTTGCTTCACACTCCTCCAGCTCATTTCCTTGCAAGGCTCTGTGACAGGAGCATGTGTAGGAGTGATGCACCTGAGCTCCTGGAGCAACAGGAAGGGATGCAAACCATGGGATGCAGCTGTGTAGCCACATGGCCAGTGCTCTTCTATCCTGGTCAGAAACATGCCTTCCCAAGCTGCAATTAAAACACACAGGGCTCATTTGCAGCATTAAAACTGTTGGAATCATTCACGTTCGGGGTTGTTTTGGTTTGGTTTTGCTTTCCTCTAATCTAGGCTGGGATCTTGGAGCATCAGCTGGGATGTTGTGCTGCTTCCCTGTCCAGCAGGATTCCTAATGAAAAGGCTTTTCCCAGAGGACTCAGCTCACTGTCTGCATTGACTGGCATGTCAGGGTGCATTAAAGGAGCAGTGTTTTGGAATTCTCTTCAGTCACCCCAGGCCAAAGAGCCTTCAGCTCAGGGCAGCATCTGCCCAGAGGGAAACAGGCACAAACCCAGCTTAATCCCCTCAAACCTTGCAGGAGGAATGGGGTTAAGTCTATTCTTCTCACATGGATCACTTCAGTTCTCCTCTTCCCTTGGCTTTGCCCTCATTCACCGCTAAGAAAACAGATTATTTTCCCAACTCTGTTTCTTTAGCAACTCTGGCTTATAGGTTACAAATTTAAACAAAACTCACAATAATTACAAATAAATCAGTTTCCCCTCTCTTCTTCTACTGTTTCACATCTTCACTCACCTCCTTGTCATCACCTCATTGCCAATGTCTGGCAGGAACCCGCTGTCTGTCAGTCTTAGGCAAGCTCAAGTCTCCAAGCCCACCAAAGATTCCCTCTCCATCCCCTTCACTCTTGGAAAACTCTAGGAAAGCAAAGGCAAAAAGCCCCAAAGCTGAGGTGAGTGCTCTGCACCCCAGAAGTGCCACACTCTCCTTCAGCTGCCCTGAAGCTGCGAATGAGGCACATCAGCACAAAGGCTGCAGGAGCTGCTTTGGAAGAGGTGGCTCCAAAGAGAGCAGGTGCTGGCGACAAGCTGATACCCTGGAGACACCACAGCTTTAAATACCTGCTCCTGCTGTCACAGCCAGCTTTGAGCCATGAAATCAGCTGGTTTTGCTCCTAAATCCCTGAGCAACAACCTGAGCAGGAGGTGGGGTGACCTTTCAAGCTGAGGAGACAGCGTGAGCTGCAGAGGGCACGGCGGGAACATCTGCAAGGGACAGGGTCAGGGCTGGTCACCTCATCGGTTAAATCACAGCACAAACACTCTGTTTCTAATGACAGTTTTCAAAAGCACAGCTTATCGAGTAGACCCACAAAAGAAATCATGTTGGACATGGCTTAGGAGCATCACCACGTTAAAAATAACAACTTTTTTCCTTTTCTCTCTTACTTCCTAAACCTCTCATCCCCAAGAGCAATGCAAGGCACCCAGAAACACCAGGAATCTTCTCCTAAAACCTGAGCTTCCCTTCAAACTCCCCCCTAAGCTTGATTTGGAGAGGGATGGTAGCAAAACCCCCCAAAACCTGTTTTTTTCTGCAATTCCAAGTATCTGCCCGAGGCCTCATAAACTCTATGTTGAGGCAAACAATTTTTCTCTTTAATTTCTCCTGGTGTTGCCAAAGGAACCAGACTTTACAATCCAGCCCAAAGAACCGAGCACACTGTGAAGTCACATCAGCAGAGGGGTCAAAGCAATCCATCGGTGACACCAATTGTGTCAAGGAGATTTTAAAAATACCTTAAGTGGTTTTAAAAAATACCCAGTGTTTTATTATAAAAGCACTCGGTGTGTTGATTTTTTTGTTTTAACAGGGCCCCAATCTCTGAGTGCCCCTGGTAACATCACAAGAACCAAGACAATGGGGTCCTACAGCCTAACCACAGCACCTCCTGCAGGGATAATAAACCACTAAAAAGCTTAGAAAGCACCAGCGTGGACAGTACATTCCAGCAAGGGATCTCTGTTTTAATGAACAGAAAAGTGGGGGAAAAAGAGAAAGAGAGAGAAAACAGAAGGGAGAAGAAAAGAAGCTGCATTTTGGCCCTTTCCTAGAAACACAGGGAGACAACTCCCTCCTTCCCTCTGCCAGTTCATCACGTCTTTTTGCAACCAACAGAGGAGATCCCAGCTCTGCCAACACCCTCACCAGATCCAAGGAATTAACTTAAACTTTTGGCATTACCTGAGGGGGAAAAAAAACAAACCCTCAAACCCACACAACCCTGCAAAGCCTTCCTTGCTGAAACCATTCCCTTTCAGACACCGCGTTCGGTCCCAGCCATTTCCTGAGTGCTGACATCCCTCCAGCAGAGTCAGACCAAGCCTTGTCACATCACCACTGGCTGAGGGTGAGGGCTGGAAAAGAGTCAGGCTTATTTACCAGGGCAGGGAACAAACAAGTCTGCGTCCCCCCGAGCCCTCCTGCTAGAGCTCCCGCTCCCCTTCCCGCGCTGATTGCAGCCCCTCGTCCTTCTGCTGATTGCAGCTGATGGTCCTGGCTGGGTTTTGCCCTTCCAGACCAGCCCCTCAATTATCAAGGTCTGGTTTTTATAAGAGGTTTGGGTTTTTGACTGTTTTTTTAGTCCAGCTCGCGAGTTTATTTTTTGCTTGGGCTCTTTTCCTTCCCTGTCTGGATGTGCTGATGGATTTTGGCGCTTGCCAGAATTCAGCAAAACCAGGCTTGCTGGGTAGTATTAACTTCTAACCCCCGTGTAAAAATAGCTGCAATAAAGCAGAGTGAATAATATCAGCTTCACCTAATGTAACTTTGATTAAACAGCGCTGCCCTCTTCATCACTCCTGGGTGGTAACTCCAGAGAAATGTCCTTCCCGAGGGCTGGAAAGCCAGCAAGGTCTGGGAGAGGATAGTCAGTATGACACTGGCACATTCCAGGGCTGTTGCTGAGCCCTACAGGGAAAGTGGAGGGAGCAAACTCAGAGGAAAAGTCGACAAAACAGGGGAAAACGGCAGATTCCTGCCCCTCTGGGTAGCAAGGCAGCCCACAGGCACTTCCAGCTTCAGCCTGGCTACAGGATCAAAGCACTGAGGTCCACTGCAGAAAAGCCTCATCCCTTCCCCTGGAAGATGCAAAAACCTCCACGTATTTAATTATTCTCCTCTTCACTCCTGGTGCCGGCAGACTGTGGCAGGAGCTGTTTTGTTACACATGCAGGAGGAGGCAGAGAAGGTTTTAATTTCACGCCATGCACCAGGCGCTGCAATTTTGGACACTGTTTGTTATCTGACTTCTGGCCCTATCTCTGGTCCCGGCGCTCCTCAGGCAGCCGCGGCCAGTTGGCTTTTTAATTTATTCTCTGCTAGGATGGGGATTCTGTTCAAGTGAGAGCCCTCACTGCCCAGCCATGCTGCTTTAATAACAAAATGCCTTCAGGTTTGGAGGTGTGATGTTGTGCCAGGTTAAACACAGCCACTGCCACTTCTGGGGGGCTGCGGCTCCCGTCTCCTGAAGGAAACCCCACGGCTGCAAATCATCCTTCCCTTCTGCTTTTGCCCACCCAGAAAGAAAAAAAAAAAATCACCTAAAATGGGACTAAAACCGTTTCTCACATCCCCTCCTTCCCAGATGGGTGAACCGTAACCCCAAATCAAAGGACGACCTTCTGGAGAGCGAGAGGAATCATGGAATGGTTTGGGTTGGAAGGGACACTACAGACCATCTAGTTCTGTCGCCCTGCCATGGACAGGGACACCTTCCACTGTTGCTTCAAGGTTGCTTCAAGCCCTGTCCAACCTGGCCTTGGACACTTCCAGGGATGCGGCAGCCACAGCTTCTCTGGGCAACCTGTGCCAGGGCCTCCCCACCCTCACAGGGAAGAATTTCTTCCCAATATCCTATTTAACTCCACCCTCTGGTAGTGGGAAGCCATTCCCCTTTGTCCTGTCATTCCAGGCCCTTGTCAAAAGCCCTTCTCTCACTCTTCTGTAGCCCCTTCAGGTACTGGGAGGGGCTCATTCCCAAGCAGAGGACCGAGGATGACCTGGAAAACAGCTGCCCTCAACTCTCCAGGCTGAATCCTTTGCCCAGCAGCCAGGCGAAGGATTTCCTACATTTTTGGCATGAGCAAAAAGCAAGGCATAAAAGTCAGAGGTGGGGAAGCCACAGCATCCCTCATGCGTTGGATGATAAAAAAAAAAACAATACGGGGTGAGCACCTTTGAGATTATCACACCCCAGGGAAACTCTCCCTAAAGTTTCTGTTGTGTAAGCCATCTTCCCAAACCCTGACACCCCCTCTCTTTCTTCCAGGGTGGTTTGTCAATACAGAGCTTAGATCTCCGGCAAAGGACTTGGGATGTAAGAAATCAAGAGCAAGTAATTGCTGCGTGAAAATGACAGCGCAGCGATTTACACAGACTAGACCAGACTGTGGAATACCAAGAGGCAGCCAACAGCGGAGAATCAATACCTCCCAAGAGGTGGGATTATTAGGGAGACAAAGGGGCTTGAAAGATCCATAAGTGCCTGATGACTGACTATTTCCAAAACAGTTTGCTGAATGAGAATTGCCTTCGCAAAGATGCCGGGCCCGCTCCGAGGGTGTGCCTGGGGATGCTGGCACACCTCTGCCAGGAACTGAGAAGTCTGGCAGCAAAACACAGCTGTCCCATCACCCCATGCCTTCCCCCGAGACCCCCCACTGCAAAAGGGAGCTCTCCTCTTTCTGAGGTGCTCCCTGCTCTGAGGGTGAAAGTGGCAGTAACATCCTGACAGGGATTTAGGTAAAGCCACCTCTGGCATTTTGGCCTCTGCACTGACATTTCCATCAGAAATGCAGCAAAAAGAGGCAGTAGGAGGAAATGCAGGGTTACAATTCTTCTTATCCAAAGCATCCCTGCAGCCATTAACAGACCACATTTGTGAATTCCCCTTCTTCCCTAAAAAAAGGCAGTCTCATGTTCCATCGGCACCTTTTAAATCACAATCTCCACACTGTACCCACACACAAGGTCCATCCCACAGAGCCTTCAACATCCCCAAAAAATGATGAGTAGATCTGTTTTACACCTCTCCATAAAGCCACAGGGAGACACCAGGATCGCCTCCAGCACTCCCAAGTGACAATGGCTACTGTTTTCAGCCCCGGGAGAGTCCGTTTCCCGCAGGAGTCATCCTGTTCTCCAGGGACAGCCGCACATCCAAGCAGCCAGGACGCCAACACAGGACAACATCACTTCTCCTGCTGCAGCAGCTGTACACCTGCCAAACCATCCTTAGGATCAGTCTCCTGGAAAACAGGATTTGCCCTCTGGACACGAACAGGGAGCTCATTTTTAACAAGGATGCCTCTGGGCATTCCAGCTTTCCACTGAGCGCAGGTTGCAGGCACCCAGCAGCTCTCTGCCAAGATCAGGCTGCTGAAAACACAGCCTGAAAGCTGCTCTCAGTGACTTGGGGGAAACTCATGTTCAAAGTACTGAGTATGTTTAAATACAAAAGTTCCTCCTGGATGAAAGCAGCCAGGAGGCCCAGGAGTCTCGTTTTCTCAGAGGATTTTTAAGTTCACAGCATATCTGGGTAGGCAAAATGAGTGAAAACCAGAAGAACTGTCTCCTCTCTGACCATTGTGCAGCTCCAGCCTGTTTATTTATTTATTTATTTAAAACTACTTTTTTCAAAGGTGAAAATATAAATAACATTTTCTTTTAGGAGGAGAGAGAAGGGAAACCACAGCACAAGCAAGGGTTGGGGGGGGAGATGAGGAAAAGCCTGAAAGAGCAATTTTTGAAATGTCATCAGGCAAGAGTTTGCCCAGGGACAGCTTGGATGTACCATTTCTTTTTCAAAGGAGGGTAAAAAGAGGAGTTATATCTCTGGGTTAGCACCACTTAGTTCCTCAGGCAGACTATATAGTAGGAAAAGAGCAATGCTCTCCAAAAACCTTTATCCAGCAGAGTTTCTTCTATTAGCGTTTATTTTTTATTAAATGTAAGAAGAATGAAAGATTTTTTGTTTGTTTTTTTAATTGAAGGAGTTATTCGCTAGCACTTAGCTCAGGTCAGAGAAGGAGGGTCAAAAAATAAGGATGCATTAGCCCCTCTTGGACAGGAATAGAGATGGAGCTGCACGTGCAGCCTCCAGCTCAGAGAAGCTTTGGCACACCTGGCTCAGCGCCACCAGTGCCACAGCCAGCCCTTGGAGCTCTTCTGGGAGCTGGAAGGATGGGGAAGCCCAGGGATAAGGGATAGAGGATGGGAGGAGCAGAGAAATGGAGACAGCAGGAGAAAACTCCTTCCTCGCCACTCCTGGCACCCTACGCTGGCTGAGCTGAACCTTTTGCACTACTAAATCCTGCTTCCTCCAGCATCCCACCCCTGTCTGTGTCAGAAGGCATTTATTGGGTCCACCTACCTTCACTGTGAGTTTTTAAAGCACAAAAACCAACAAAAGGTGTCCTCAAATCAGAAAACCAATGAAAGAGACCTGTAAGAAAGCCCAACAGCCCCAACAAGCCACAAGATATCTGCTGTTACCAAAATCCCATCCCTCCCCCAACACCTGGACAAGAGGCACCGAATGAACATCCAGCAGCAAGAGATGTGGGTTATTTTGGGCCAAAAAGAATGAATGCCAGAGTTGGAACAGCGTGGCTGTGTCAGCCAAATAACTGCAGTGATGTTGGTTCTGGAAATGCTGTGCCCAAGGCAGAACTTCATGGAATAGCAGAAGCTCCCGGCACAGGCAGTGGGAGCAGCCCCCCAACAACAGCACACCACTCCTCTGCTGTGCCCTGCCAGCACTCCAAAATGAAAGCCACCTCACACAAAATCATGGAATTATTGAGGTTAGAAGAGCCCTCTAAAATCATCAAGTCCAACCACTCTCTCAGCACTGCCAAGGCCACCACTCACCCAAGGCCACCACTCACCCATGTCCCCTCGTGCCACATCCACACATCTTTTAAATCCTTTCAGGGATGGTGACTCCAACACTGCCCTGGGCAGCTGTGCCAGGGCTGGACAACCCTTTCAGTGAAGAATTTTTTTTCTAATATACAATCTCTACACCCACTGAAGCAAAACACTGAAGCCAAAGAAAAATTCACCTGGCTGAGGATAACCCAGAAGTATTAAGGCTGCAGCCTAAGTGCACACAGAGCTATAAATAAAAAGAAGAGAGGACTTTCGATATCTTGCTGTAGTTCTTGTTCTGAGCACATTCAGTTTACTTGGTTCGACTTAAGTAGGAAATTTTTAAAAAAAGCACCTTGTCAAAGCTGTGATGAGGAGGAAGATCTGGGGTGGACGATGCCTGTTAATCACCCATTGCAACCAACTCCCAAAGGGGTGAGAGCAGAAATTCCAGCTTGGCACGGGTGCAGGATTCAACCCCACGCTCTGCTGGTGCCCACCTGCTCTGCCAGCGAAATCCCATTAAAATGCAACAAGCAAAATAATGTTTCAAGAACACATCTACTTCAAAACAGCTGCACCCGGCAAACATTATGTGGCCTAAGACTCAAATGCTGCTCTTCTTCCCATCAGTCAGGCTCGGTGAAGGATTTGCTGTGTGGGTTTTGTTTTGTTTATTACTTCTAATGACTTTCTCATTATCATTTTGCTGTGAAACATAAACGATGGTTATGGGAGAAATCATATTATTTGGATGGCTTTATTAAATTAGAGAGCAAATCTGTGTGTATTTCTGGCTCAGGATAAATGTTTGAACTTTGAGAGGCCAAAATTCATTTTCACACAAAGCCATTTTCGGAAGCTCTGGAATCAGTGGTTAAATTTGCCCTCAGCTGCAAGGGAGATGTATGGGGGTATTTCTCAACTTATTCCCTCCTAGAGATTTAACCAAATCTCCAAACCAAAACCCTGCTTCTAGCTCTGCTTATGAGAAACTCGAGACTTGTGGAACATAATGGAGAAATAAAGGCAAAATAGCACTGGAAAGAAATATAATAAAATAATAAAATCCTCCTGTCTGCGTGCCCCCAGTCCCCTAGTCCTCATAGGGGAACTTCAGTCAGCTCACACATTTTCTCTGAGAAATCAGAGAGAATCACTGTCTTCACACCCTCACAACAAGAGCTGAAAAAGTGCTTATTCCTACAGGAATACAACTGATAACACCAGCACAGCTCCAGCAGAAATAGTAACACCAGCCAGCAGCCATGCAGATGGGTAATTGTGTTGGTACTGGTTACCTGCAGGAAATAGAGATGTGCCACCTAAAATACACAAGGAGACGTCTGGCACCCTCTCTGCATTAGGATTCCTGCAGGACCAGCAGCAGGACCCATCCAGTGGTGACACTGGAACACAAGCAAGTGTGAAACACATGTACAGGATGAAAAAGCTGTCACTAGAGAGGCAGAAGTTGCTATTTCCTTCTCTTTTCCATCCCTCTATCCCTTCCTTTCTCCCTCCCAGTTCAAAGAATAGAACAAGAAACCAAATACTTTTTCCAGGCAACAAATCAAAGCCCCCCCTCTCAGCCTTTTAAAAGCAATACCTGACACTGGAATAAACCTGTTAAAAAGAATAAATTCCCCTGAGCACACCCAAAGGGAAAAAGCAACAGAAAATCAACCCTGATAAAAGGTCTGTTAAATGAAAGCACTTTCAGCGTGCCAACCCAAAATGAACAGCCTAGAACAAGCAAGCTTGGTGAGAGAAATCCCTGCTGGAAAAACACAGCAAGGGAGAGCGGAGAGGAAATATTTGGTGCCCTCCATTCACCACTATGGCAGGGAATATGAGATGACCTACAAGGAACAGGCTCTGAGGCAATGGGACATGCCTGTGGACCACAGGACACCCCAGAAGCAGAGGGCCTTGAGCAGCCCAAGCATCTGGTGGGAGCACAGGATGAGAAGAGACACAGAGCAGGAATGTGCCGAGCTGGAAGCAAGTAAGATCTACTCTGCTGTTAGTTCAGCAATCGAGATCAAAGGAATTTGGGGGAAAATACATGGAAAGGAACAGTTTTTGGAGCAGGAACAGCTCCACAGTCTTGGGCATGAGCAGTTGTGCTCACAGCTGCTGGAGGAGGGAAAGCAGGAATGGGTCCTACCTGTCCACTGCCCAGAGGAAAATAGATCTGGCCAACCTTCTTGCTCCCCCACAAGCTGGAGATGAGCAGAAATGCTGCCTGGGGCACCCCGAGCAGCCCTGGGTGTGCTTAACCCTCTCCACCCTGATGGTACAGGATGGGGCAGCAGCGGAAGCCACTCTCCCAACTCCACAGCCAAGGGATGCCCATCCCTTGTCCAAGGAAAAAAGGAGGGGGAGAAAGAAGATGCCCAAGGAAACTGAAATAAATGGACTTAAGGTGTGAGAAGAATGAGTTAATGAACACCTCATTCTCTCAGACTGTCTGGGATATCCAGGGAACCACCATGTGTCACCACCACCATTTCCCCTCCAAGGAATCCCACTGGATGGCTAAAATCCCCCAAAACACTCAAGAGCATGTTTCTTCTCCTTAAGTGAGGTCCTTTGGTCCTTGCAGGCAGATTTACTTCAGTGAGTGCCATGCAGCTCTTCTCCTTCCTCCTCTATTTAATTCCTTCTCCTCACCCCCTCCCAGGGTTCCTGCTGGCAGCTCTTTGGGTTTCTGACACTGACCAGTCCCACTGAGGCTGTGACACCACCTGTGCCTGTAAATGGGAGGAAAACAGAGGTGTGAATCCTCCCCACAACCCTGGTGCAGAAGGACCTAAACAAGAGGAGACCTTCTCCACATCAAAGCTGAAACCCACCAGCCCATATCCTGGCATCCCCCGTCCTCCTGTGGTATTTAACTCCGGACAGAGCGCTCACATTCCTGAGCTTCCACAAAAACACTGGTTGTGACAACTTCTTACCTTCCCCACAGATGCTTTAAGACAACTCTTGAGCTGAGACTGGAGGGAGGCAAAAAACCCCCACAATCCCATCAACTCTGACAACTCTTTTTTATGCTGTACGTGTCCAGTCGTATTATATTTCTAAACCCAGAGCCAGGCAGATGTTTCAGATGCTCAGACAGAAGGCACGGATATATCTGGGAGCACAAAAACTGAGGGACGGTGTCTGAAACCAGCTTCCCAGTGCCTGTCCAGAGTCTGCACTCAATAAAAGGTTCAGTTGCAGCAGACAGCAATGAGCAATACCATGTTTCACACGCCACCTGCACCTCGGAATGGGGCTGCAACATGAAACACCTTGATGAAGAGCTGATGTGACAGTCCTTTAGCAAACTCCCATGTCCAGGAATGACGTCCTACTTCTTACAACAAAAATCCTATAAACACATTTATCCTTTGCAAAACATCTCCTGACACCAAATCGATGGAAATAACCTGCACCCTTTGCCCATAAGAAAAGCACTTGCTTCAAGCACAAGGAGGAGCCCATGTCTCAGTCCCCCTCTCTCCCAGTGTTGTTGCCCCCTTCAGTCCTGGCCACCCCATTTTCCAGAAGCAAGAGCACCCCAGAGGATCCAAACACCCTATCAAACAAATGGGGAGACAAAGGAAAAAGAAAAGAGTAACTTTTGCTGATCATTTTTTCTGAGCTCGTAGAAAGGGAGAAGGAGAAGAGCTGAACCTCCTTGTGAGGCAAAGCCTTTAAAAGTTAAATGTATCATGAAAAAGAAAAACTTCTGTCACTGCTTAAAAAGGTTTTTGACAGGTCTTCATTTGTAACCCACAAACAAATGCAGTTTCTCATGCTCCATGGACTCTAATATCACTTCAGAGCAGACCTGAACCCAACTCTCCGTTGAAAAGCTGGAGAAGCAACAACATTAAAACAGCTCTCTTCACTGCTTTTGGGCATACCAGAAATCTTTCATTCCAGGAGCTGCACCTAAGTGCCTGGGAGTACAACCTGAGCAGACAGAAACGGCTGCTCAGAATCATTTCAATAGCTTTGGGTGTACCAGTTGCAGTTAAGTCAAGCCTAACAAACAAGGCATTATTATACAAGACAGAAAGAAATAGTGCTTTGCCCTATTCAAGCTACAGTCAAATGTCAGAAATCCCTTTCATGACTCAGTCGATGAGAGAAACCAGTCATAAGCCAACAATTCAGGCCCTTGTGGCCATGGTGAGTCCCTGCTACCTGGGTGAAGGGAGACTGAAAGGGAAGGGAAGAGTCATCCACCCACATCAGGGTTAGGGACAGAGGAGAGAAATAAGAACTCACACTACCTAAAAGGCAGAGGCCTAGGCACAGGTTGCCCAGAGAAGGCACAGTTACCCCATCCCTGGAAGTGTTCAAAGCCAGGTTGGATGGGGCTTGGAGCAATCTGGGCTAGTGAGAGGTATCCCCGCCCATGGCAGGGGGTGGAACAGGATGATCCCTAAAGTCCCTTCCAAACCAAAGTATTCTGTGATGCTATGGACGTGTCAATTGGCCACAGCCTCTACTCTCAGTCTGAAGGCTCACAGCCAGCTACAAAAGCACTGACTGAGAAGCACTCCCTGGTTACCTGCTCCACAGCTCCCATCAGTCCTTCTAGCTCATATATTTAAAAGTTTAGCCAGCACGACCTACTTGCCCAGAGTTCCTTGTAAGAGATTTACAAACCTAGCCAAGCCTGGAACTCCATATTTCACCTGGATGACACAAGCAGAGGCATTTTTACCTCTTAATTTGGTGTTAATTTTGGCTCCTTGCTTTCTTTCTGCATAGTTCCCAAGATTTCATGTCAGCTACTAACTCATCCCTCCTCCCGAAAGCGGGACGAGCTGCTACAAAGCCCAGGTTTGTCACCAGCCAGAGGAATCCTCTAGAAAGAAAACCTGCAGGAGAGAGATAAGAAGCATCTCCTCCACTCATCAGAATTCAGGGAAAAGACCAAAACAAATATTAATGAGAGGCACTTAGCTGTGCCTGTTCAGCAATCAATAACGCACGACAAGGTGCACAATCGGGCCGAGCACCTCACGCTGTTGCTGTGCCAGGGGTCCAAAATGGAGGGGTCTTCTGCTAATCCCCTCCCTGAGGCGACATCAGCAGCTCTCCAAGCCCCCATCCCCTCCCACAAACTCCCTTGACTAGAGAGACGAGGGACCAGGGCCCCGCTGTGTTTAATAACTACATTAATCCCAACTAGCAACATTCTTCTTTTTGTTAAAAGTTTCAATCATCTAGTCTTTCTGATTATTCCAAAATATGACTGGTTTGGCCACACCAGTGAATGCTCTGGAGCACCTCCATGCGTGGGTGGCATTTGGTTGTCACAGGAAGCACAGGGCTGCATGGTGGACATCCTGAGTGAGAAAGGGGGACAGCAAGAGGATGCGACCACAGCAGGACACAGGGAGATGCCACCTGAGCCGCAGGGACTCCTTTGGAGGGTGGATCAGTGCCTGCAAGAAGGGAGGTTGCAGCTCAGGAGCATTTTACCTTTCTATGCCCATTTCACACAAAACATTCACCTGTCACTAGTCTGGTTTCTCTGCAACACCTCTGTAGTGACCATCTCCCACCCCTGCCTGCGAGCCCAGGGAGGGGGCTGAGGGGACCCAGCCCAGGGGGTGCACTCCCACCTCCCGCTCTTCCAGCAGGATCCCCAGGCTGGCCTTCGAGGGCCCTTCAGCGGGTCCTGCAGCGCGGGCTGCGGGGAGAGAATGGATTTCAGCTCAATTACCCTTCACATTCCGATTCCATAACGCTCCGATGAGGCTCTTTAACCAAATCCCCCCTCAGAACGAAGCCTGCCTGCCGCAGCCCAGCTTCAAGCGCGAACGTGCAGAAGGGATGCGACTTTGCAGCCGGCGTGAGGTTCCGCTCTCCTCTCCCTGCCTTTCCCCAAGATCTCCTCGAGGCTGCCTTCTCCTCTCCTTGCCAGCCACCCTCCTACCATTCACAGTCCAAGCCCCAAACAGGTGGATATCAGGCTCCTTGGAGATGCACGTGAGGTGCAAGCAGACAGCACCCACCGCTCCCACTCAGGTCGCCGAACACCTCGTACACCCCACAGAGATGGGTCAGCACAGCACAGACACTTCACACTCCTCCTCAGAGGTGTCACCATAACAAAAGAACGCGGTGAAGCATTCAATGCTTCATGCAACTAAGTGGAAAACAGGTTTGCTGTCTTCCAGAGAAGAGTTGACCTCCTCCCGACATTGTCTGAGCAGATCAAAGACGATGTGTGAGCGCACGGCAAGACACCGGTTAAGGTGATGATGAGGGACAGATGATGAAGCACGTGCTCTGGAGGTGCAACCTTGATGAAAGAGTACCTCCTGCCCTTCAGACCAGGAAAGTCTTGTGTTCAAGGTCCTCGGAAAGGAGGTCACCGAGGGAAAGCCTTGCAGCAAAGCCCCGCGACATGTGGTGGGATACCAGGCTGGTGATCCCTATCACGTGAGGAGGAATCAGGCTTCCAGTGTTCTCCCAGCCCACCTCTTGAAGCTCAGGCAGTCCACAGACCCACGCAGAACCCTGCAGGCAAGGCAGTTATGCTCATCCCCACCTGCACAACTCCCGGCCTTTCTCCCCAACACCCATTTCCCTCAGACTGCAAGGACTGGGGTGAACTGCAGGGCCGCAATCCCCACGGGGCTCATACCAGCAGAAACAGCCTCTTTGCAAAATTTCTTTCCCCAAAGGTGTGAGTTAGACAAGGGAAAACAAAACATCCACCTGTCCTGCTATTTTCCCAACCGGCCAAAAAACCCCCTGGGTGTTTCACGGGCCATCAGCTCTCCACTGCAGTGGAACAGCTCTGTGTTCAACCCTCTCAGCCCCCCTCAAAGGCAAGGCACGGGCAGCACATCATGGAGTGGGGCAGCTTTTCCTCCTGGGAGGCTGAAAAACCTGAAAACACACATCTGGCCATGCATTTCCAGCACGTTTAATAGAGTGATTTTCCAAGTGCTGGCTCAGTAGCTCCTGACCCGTGCAGGTTTGGGGTCGTCTAAATCACATATGCAGCAAAACCAGTTCTCCTTTCAGGCTGTTCATCCAGCTCCAGTTATGGGATGAAGCACAGGTAGGTCCCTCTTTTTCCACAGCTCAGAGAACTACGCTCTCAACTTACCTCTAAATAAAGATTTACTAATTAGGGAAAGATATTTACATCTTCCACTCAAGGTAATGAACTGAGGAGTGCTAAAAAAGCATCCCTTGGATAAGCATACCAGCCTATCAGTTACAAACCCTTTTTTTCCTCCTTGAATGCCAGTTGCAAGGTAGTGTTGATGGCCACCCCGGCACAAACAGCCAGACTCCAGGTCACCTAGGCAGGAGGTGCCTCCAAACACATGTGAGCAACTGAGACTCACCACATGCAGGCTGTGCAGGAGGTGGCTGACTTAACTAATTGCTCCTCTTCTCCCTCCTCTCCTTCCCATTACCCTTTCCAGTTTGATTTAAAATTGCAGGACAAGCCTGTGGAAGTGACATATGATGAAAGCCAAGGCAGGTTTGAAAAACAAGGAGGTTGTTGGTCACCTGAGCTCAGAGATGTCAGGCTGTGACTGAACACACCTTCCTGGCATCTCAGTGAGGCCCCTCAACCACACAGAACAGGCTGGAAAAGAGGGACAAACAACCATCATCCTGCACAAGGTGACATCCACCATCTCTCTCCTCTCATCCACGCACCTCTTCACTGTTAATTCTTCAGAGACAAACTGCACTAGGGCACGGCCCCAGGTTGCACAGCCCTTTGTCGAGAGCCTTTGTACACACGTGTGTGCCCCAAACCGCCTCACGAGCCGCTCATGCTGAAGAAAGAGCAGAGCCTGACATTTGGAGAGCAAGATGGAGCAGCAGGAAGGCAGCAGGAGTTGGGAACGGGGGAGCAGGGAGGCAGGAGAACCACAAAAGTGTATTTGTAAAACTCATTTACTGCGTGTTTGCTTGGTCCTGGGAGCCTGAGGGAAACATCCCAAAGGTGGGGATCAGCTCTGTAGATAGCCAGCAGCTCAGCATCCCACTGTCCCTAGGCCAAGCCTTCCCACCCAATACCTCAACCCACCTCCACCCACATTTGGTTTGCATCCTCACTCAGAAAAATAAATAAATTTTTCAAATCTCCCATAAAGCAAATCCCCAAAACTACAAACTTCCCTTTTTCTTTACCTTGAACCAAAATTGCCTTGAACCCTATATTCACTTTCCCTGCTCTCTTCATTATTCACACTGACAAAATAAATCAACCACATTTCAAGTTCCCACAGCAATTAATGGTTGAAATTAAATAATGGCCGCCTAATCCTGATTGAAACTTCTCCTTAAATCAAATTCCCTCCATTTGTAATGAAAATAGTTCAAAACTGATACAAATAGTTCAGTTCACACATAAATATTTAAAAAACTTATAGAGAGGCAGATTTAGTCTATTATTTTATCACAAAGTATGACCAGCAGTAGAAAGCTTATTATACATGACTGTCACTGACACATTACAAACTAATAAAACACAAAATGCAATTCTGAAGAAGAAATTGGAATGAATCTATTGCAAGAGCGATTTTTATGGTTCTTTTGAAATGCTATTTCTCCCCAGCTTTGCTGTCAAAATGGCAACATTTTCCCCAAATATTTCCATCTTAATTAAAAATGGTGGTTTTACTGAAAAAAAAAGCCTCTTGTGCCAGCTCCAGCTTCACCTCCCTATGCTGCACGAAGTGAGGATCTAACATGTGCCTACCTCCTGGATCTGCTGCTGATCTTGGTTACTGAAGGTGGGAAAGAGTCTCTATCCCAAAATTCCAGCATCCCTTCGCAAAGCACCTTCCAGCACGACCTCAATCATCCCTTAATTTAGGAGCTGCGGTTGGAAAAGGAGCCCAAACCAACAAACTGCACAATTACGTGGGTAAAAAATATTAAATATATTTTCAGTGACGGGTCTTTTGCTTCCTGGCACGGAGTTGTTGCCACTCACATAGTGCCCTCACCACCTGAACGTGTTAATAACCATTCCTATGCCAGGCATGTTCCAGCTCCAAGGGTGATGCACAGAGAGGGAGGCAAACAAAACAGGGATGTGAAGGGACAGGATGCGGCTTTTGCTGGCTGGCACGAGATAATAAGTTACATCCCGGGCTTCTGGGAGAAGATGGTTACCAGAGGAAAGGGAGATAAAACAAAACTAATTGCCAGCAGGTCACATTCGTTACCTCCTCGCTCCTCTGCCCGCTCCCAGCAGCACAGAGCCCTTCCTCCTGCAGGGGACAAGGAAGAGACCTTGAAGCCATCTGCTGCCCAGATGTGTAAGTGTAATTATACTGAGAGAGCTGGGCTAGAATGTCCCCTGGAAAAGGGGGAGAGACCTTTCAGCCCGAGCCAGAGGAGCTGCAGGACCACAAGCCACTGCCTCTGTTCCAGAGGAACATGCCTGGTCTGAGCAACCCCCTGCCAACAGGGCCAAGAGGATCCTGAGGACCCATCACCACTTGGCATCAGCCATTCTAAGCTCAGACACTGTCCTGACCTCAAGGATGAGACTAGGAGAGATTTGAAATCAACAGGTACATGGTCTCAGTACCCACATGAAGGAACTCAGTGAGTGAGGCTGCTTTTCCTTGTTCCCGTTTCTTCCACAAGTAATGATGACTGGTTTGTTCAAGTTACCTTTCCCCTCTTTGTCTGGGTTCCCCATGCTCAGAGAATGCTGCTGCACACTTTCACTTCCTCTGCCTCAAGACTATTTCCTATTTTCCCAGCACGACAGCTCCTCCACAGAGGCACTGAATCTCTTGCTGCCCCACACTGGCTTCCCTTCCAGCTCTAAATCTGCCATCTTCTCCCCTTCCTGCTTTCCCTTGTCCCCCTCTCCCACTCCAGTACTACACTGGCCAGAACAGCATGACTATTTCTAATTTCCAGGCTGCCCCCCTCCTTGCTGCAGTACCCTTGCAGAAGGAGCCCAAGTTTTGCCTGGTGGAAATGACTGTTATCTCCAGGACACTTTACACATTACTTCCACGCCATTTGGAGTTTTCCGCCCCAGTAGTTTCTGTTGCATCTCTCATTCCCCTCCTCGGTCACGTGTATTAAAGGACCAGGGTCTCCTATGCACCGGTGAATCCAGACAAGGGACAGTGGAGACTTTCTTTGTCCCTGGGACGTCACTCGAGACCCTCTGACGTTCTCCATGTGACACCACAGTAAAAGCATCACCGACAACGACAAAAACTTGCTCCCAGATGACCTTCAGAGAGAAGGATGCTCCAGGTCTGAGCACCAACTCTGTCTCACCAGGGCTTCAGAGCAAGAAGTTATTTAAAATGAGGGTGGTGAGGCCCTGGCACAGGTTGCCCAGAGAAGCTGTGGCTACCCCATCCCTGGAATTGTTCAAGGCCAGGTTGGACAGGGTTTGGAACAACCTGGGATAGTGGAAGGTGTCACTGCCCATGGCAGGGGGTGGAACTGGATGACCTTTAAAGTTCCCTACCAAGTCAAACCCATTCCAGGATTCTATGATGACAGGATTCTATGACATCTACAATATTGGTTGTGCAAACCCTTTAGCCCAAACATTGTTTTACTCAATGCACTGCAGTCAGTTTTGTTTAAGCCCCTTTCTGCCATCCTGGGGGAAAAGAGCAGGGAGAAGATGGCAGCTGGTGCCTGCTGTGCTTCCGAGCTCTTGCCCGAGGACACTGGCAGCATCTGACAGCCAGAAGGAAAGCCCAAGACAGTGCCTGTACTTCCCAGCCCATTTTTGTTTTGCTTGCATGTGGAAAGTGGGGACTTTTATGAATATTTACAAACTCGCCCCAGAGCCAAACATACCCAAACACACACGACGTCCCACCCGTCAGCGCAAACTCAACCCAATGACTTGTGCACTGTTCTCCTCCCTCAGTCCCTCTCTGCCTGCTAGTTCCTCAGCTCCCTTCTTTCTGCTCTTCCCTACCAGTGCAAGCCAGGAGATGGGCCTTGCACAGTCTCTCAATTACTGACAACAACGGGTGTCCCACCACACCTTTGGCTAAATCTTGACTTGCCAATTTTCTCCATGCAAAGATGTGTTTTAACATTCAACACAGAAAGAGCTCCATCTTGGCAGATCATGAAGGCTGGGATTGAGAGATGAGGGGAGAAGCCATGATTTCTTTGAGGGATATTATATTCTACCCAGTGATCAGACAGTTGATGAAACCCTCTCAGAAGGTTTACCTCATCCAGCTAAAAGATGGGTTTTTAAGAAGTGAGCAGTACAGCTGCACTTAAAGGCTGTTGAAGTGAAGGCACACCCTTCAAAACGTGTCTCCGCTTCCGTGAGTTTGCTGGACAAGGTTGGAAAAGTAATTAAACGCATAATAATAATAATAATAATATCTGGAAAGGAGAAATATCAAAACAAATTGTCTAGTACAAAGTGTCCCTGCCCACAGCATGGGGTTGGAACTAGATGATCTTTAGAGTCCCCTCAAACCCAAACCATTCCATGATTCTATGAAATACATGGTGACCAGCTCCGTGGAGCCAGAATGGAGATTTAACCAGTTATCTTGTCACCCCTCGGGGTGGATGGAGGCTCATTTTGAAACCCAGCCACAAATAAAAATGAGGATGCTCGGGAAGGTTGGGAAACGTTTCACCTGCAGGTTATCACAGCATACCTGTGCAACAGAGATCCCCTCACCAGTCAAATCCTCACCTCCTACTTCTCCAACAGGCACTGGAGGTGAGAGATCAGCAGCACTGGCCATGCCAATGGGGTGCCAGGATGGAGGAGAGTTGGAGGTGCTTGGTCTACCCAGGAAGGAAAACCAGTTTGTTTAATGAACACAGCTTGAATAATTCACTAAATTGTTTGTTGCCTTTCTAGGAAGTTTTAAAAAACAACAAAACCCAACAAAACACCCTGAATAAACAAATAACAGTATATCTGATTTGCAGAGGAGTTGTTCAAGATGCTTGCAAGTTTTGCACGCTCAAAGGTGGTGGAAGGAAGGGAAGGCTGGATTTGGGGGATAAGTTATTCACTGTAAATTACTTGTTCAGTTCTAAACTCAACACAGAAACATAAAGGTAAGGAGAGGAGGAAAACAATGAGTGGAGAGAAAGGGGGGGGGGGGAAAACAGATGGGGGGGGGAGAAAAAAAGAAACAAGGAAGGAAAGCAGCCAGCAATGAAATGATTGTAGCCCATTTTTTGCGGTGTGGTAGGAACATCTTCTTTATCAGCTCTGTTATCATCACCTTCACTGAAAAGGCTCGCTATTTAAAGGAGGGGAGGGGGGGGGTGAAAAAAAAAGCCCCAAAAGGTGGCTGGGAGCATGGAAGGGAATGGCTAATGCAGCTGGAGTGGGAGCTCACACTCGCTGCAGCTGCTTCGTATGCGCGGCATCAGGCCGAGCACGGCAATAGAATTATACGAGCCCCTGAAGAGCCCAGGCAGGATGGCAGGGAAACTGATGTAATTACTGGCATTATTGCCATTAAAGCAAAATAATAATTTTAATTACAGCAAGGGCTTTTGGGCCTTGCCCTGCTCCTCCCTGCCCCTGCTCACTGTGCAGCACGGTCTGGATCCAGGCTGTGTAATGGGACAGGGCAGTGATAGTCCCCTCCTTTCTCTCCCCCTTCCCCGCCAAATACTTTTCTGAGCAATTAAGAAAAAAACACTGTAAAAGCCACGATTTCAACTCCATCACCATATTAAGGGTGGAAACGGTGACCAGCAGCTTGTGAAGGCTCAATCCCAGAGGCTGCTCCCCGAGCAGAAGGGACTGCTGCTGCTGGCAGCTCCCAATTACAATAAATTGGTAAATCAGGGCCGAGCTCAGGAGATGCGACACCTGCAAGCTGGACTGTAGTTGACTCAACGATGCTGTGTGCTGCCCAGAAACTTCCCTGTCCATTTTTAAACTCCTTTCCCACAGCCTTGCCTCTTACTTGGTGGATGCTCGCTTGAATTCAGGATGAGATGAGCACACTGGCAAGGCGGATGGTTGTGGTTATAAGCCTTTTGAAAACAGACTTCTGTTATAATTACTATGTCCTCATCAAGTTAGATGCTTTTTTTGTGGTGCAACTGTCATTCCATGAATGGTTGGGGTGCTGAGTGGTAGTCTCTGGCCCATAGGCTAGCTGAGGCCAGCTTTTTGCTGGAAGAGCATAGAATTATGGAATGGTTTGGGTTGGAAGAGATCTTAAAAACCTTCTAGTTCCAACCCCCTGCCACAGACAGGGACATCTTCCACTAGACCAGGTTGCTCCAAGCCCCAACCAACCTGTCCTTGAACAGTCCCAGGGATGGGGGGTTGTAATCCCAAAATGTAATAAACATTACTTCATAAATCACTCTGTGTTAAATATAACAGGAGGGTTGAGGTGGGGAGAGCACCAAAGGAGAGAAAACCCCAACAGAAATCTCCTGAGGTAACATTCAGCAAAGTAACCAACAGTGAAGTGACCTTTATGCCAGCATGTGAGAACTACTGATGCTCCAGGACCAAGAAAAGGCCATGGATGGTTTCAACTTGATCAGTAAGCTCAGGATGTTGGGGGATTATGAGGGAAAACCAAGATGGTACTAGACTTGAAGTTTGTTCACTGTGTAGTACAATTTAAGTTTGAAAAGCCCTCTATAGGATCAAGCTTAACCATTCTCCCAGCACTGCCAAAGCCACCACTAACCCGTGTCCTCAAGTGCCACATCCACACAGTTTTTAAATCCCTCCAGGGATGCTGACCCTACCACTGCCCTGGGCAGCCTGTTAAAGGCAAAGGGGAAGTTGTCTGGAAACCCCAGAAGATCTCCTGCTTGGAACTGGGACAGGAAAGCCCAGCAGGCATCCAGGGGGAACAGTCCACCCTGATCTCACCATCACACCAGGGTACCACAAAACCAATACAGGGCCTTGGCTCCACTTTGCTTGCTCGCTTCACCTAAAAGCACTGAACCATGACAATCCAACAACTCTGAGTTCCCTACAGATCCAGTCAAATGGAAAAAGAGATTAGATAAAGCAGATTGGATTTGTCAGAAACTGAGGCATGGCCACAACAGGCTTGGCAATAGATCTCTCCTTGTTTAAAAGCCAAACCCTGAGACTCCCAGAAACGTGGTACCCTGGGGTCGGGTGAGGAGGGTAAAAAAAGAGAGGGAGCAGGAGGTGAAGTACAAGGGATGCATTCAGGAGGAGAGCAAACCCTGAAGGTCAAAGTAGCAAGCACACGAGTGGCTAACTAATGTCCTGCAGCAGCACCACGGGGCACAGACACAGGCACACACATCCTCGCAAACTGGAAAGCCATAAAAGTCTATTACGGCAAATCAAACAGCAGCCAGCATGACAGCCATTAGCCTGAAATGAATACACGAGAACTTAATGAGCTCTGTCGAGGCCAGCTTGGTGAATTAAGTTGCCAATTCTAGCAGGATTCCCCTTTTCTTTACAGACTTGAGAGCGCCCGTGCCGCCTCGGTGCCTTTTGACAAGCAAATCACGGGGCGCCCTTGCCCAGACGGGCTGGACGATTACGCTGCAGCAATATCCCTCTCCCGACACGGGGCCTTCCCTCAGCTATTCCAGGCAGGTGCCAGGGATGCCATTAAGACACAACGAGCTCAGAGCACCAGTGGCATCAGCCTGACGCCGGAGCGATCCCTGGTCTGGGGGTTCAGAGCCGCTGTGGTGCGGAGGAGTTCGCAGTTAAACTGGGCATCCTCCCCCCCCTCCCCACGCCAGGGAGGGATCACAGTCCGCAGCCCATGCCCAAATAAATTCCCATTCTCACACCAAGCGGACCGCGTAAAACACCAGGATGGGTATTTAGAGGCAGTATTGTTTTTAAAGGTCAGTTTACTTCATGTTCCATTTATTTATGCACACTCTTCTTTTGACTTTCCGAGCGCCACACAACAGCAGCGAGGCTTAAATAGCCTTTCGGTTGCTGCTCCATTAGCTACGACAACTGCGAATCGATACATCCATTTATCTCAAAATTAAAAAGAGAAAAACCCTCATTAGCTGCCAAATCTGCACAGAGCCAGTCTATTCAAAGCCACACTTGCCTCTTCTCTCTCTCTCCAGGCTCCAGCCCCTCTTCATTCATCATCCACAGGCCCTTCAATTTGGGCTGGGTGCTCTTTGAGGCAGATTTTGGTACCTGCACCCTCACTGCTCACCCTGAAGCATGGGGTGACCTGGGGATACTGTCACCCCCTACCAGGGCTGGTTCCCCTGAGTGTCCTCTGGCACATTCCACTGCCAGCTTTGACAAGCAACACGGAAAACCTGCGGCTCAGCACAGGTGTCAAAGCCAAGCAGACACCTCCTTGAGAGCCATGCCACCACACACAGCAGAAGTTTATTGCTGACATCTCCTGTGGGCTGTAGCCCTTGGAGGGTCATCTTAAGGTGGTGGGACCCCATCTCCTGCTCTCACAGTGCCTGGCAAGGCAAGGCAAGGCTCTCTCCCTGGCAGAAGAACAGAAGTGCCTCCAGGATGCTGGCGGAGCAACGCATTTGTGGCTCATTACCTCTGATCGGTGCCCTTGGTTAAAGATCACGGACAGAAACTGGAAACTGGCACACACCACCTTATAATTAGATTAGGCCAAGCTCCAGAAGAGCAGACCTCCCAAGGCCAAGTGCACAGCAGCCAAATGGGGGGGAATAACTGGGATTGCTGTACCCCAAACAGCCGGGTGGTCCTGGAAATCCCTCCCAGCAGAACCACATCCCACGTGTGATGGGCCAGAGAGGGGTTCTAAGGTTCAGCCTCCTGTTCTTTTATTTACTTTTATTTTGAGGAAGTTCCCTTTCCTCAGCCAGCCTTTATTTTCTACATACCAGGACATGTAGTGATAGAACATGGGGGAATGGCTTTCAACTGAGAGTAGGTTTAAATGAGATATTGGGAAGAAATTCTTCCCTGTGAGGTGGGGAGGCCCTGGCACAGGTTGCCCAGAGAAGCTGTGGCTGCCCCTGGATCCCTGGAAGTGCTTAAGGCCTGGAAGTGTTGGATGGGGCTTGGAGCAACCTGGGATAGTGGGAGGTGTCCCTGCCCATGGCAGGGAGTGGAACAAGATGAGCTTTAAGGTCCCTTCCAACCCAAACCATTCTGGGATTTCTATGATTCCAAACTAGCACGAGGGCTTAACACAGCCCCAGTTGCCCAGGGGAGACACAGAAACCCATTTCCATCTCTTTTCACCAGAAGGGAGTCCTCTGTGGCAGAGGAACAGCAAAACTGGAGATAAATCTGAGGGCAGGAGAGAGGAGAGTGTTCTCCCGCAGTCCTAGTGACATTCCTGTTGCTTTGCAGACCTCTGCAGGCAGAGCAGCACCGGGAGGACCAGCAGCAAGGCAGGACAGCCCCCTACCAGCCCCCAGAGGCCCAAACAAAGGTGAGAGCGAGGGGCAGCTCGTGTGGGTTTGTCCAAGTCGTTTCTGCACCGCTCGTGCCTTAAAGAGCAGCAGAACTGACTCTGACCCACTGTCATTCTCACAGGGAGGTTTCAGATGACTTGGCACAAAGATGAGACTGAAACTCTTGGCTCATACATCACGAGAACTCTAATGAAGAAACCTCATCCTTTCAGCAGAGGGACAGGGGGGGATCAAAGCCCAGCACGGTGGGGCAGCAGCAGCTGGCATATTAAGTACGCCACGGTAACACAATCCTCTGTACCTCTCAATTACCAAAGCCGATTGATTTCACACACTTAATGCACATGTGACCTCACCCACACCTCGAGGCACGATCTGGGAAAAACTGGCTCTGCCCTGGCACTGGGGTACAAGAGGAAGACGTTTCCTCCACTGGGAGATGTCAAATGCCCTACTAATCCCCTATTTCAAATAGAATATCCTGACCTTCTCCTCCTAGCACCAGCAACCACATCTTTAAAGTCTAAATTCACATCAGACCTGTAAGTTCCTGGCCTTTTTCTGCCAAGCCAAGCTGCAGGTGCAGCAGCATTCCCTGATGGAGGAGTGGATGTCACCTCCCCTGCAACGGCCAGCACAGAGAGCAGCAGAAGGTTGTGGAAACTCTGTCCTTGGGGATATGCAACACTTGGCTGGATAAAGCCCTAAGCAACCTGATCTAACATAAAAATTCTCGCTGGTTTAGTGGGAGTCTGGGCCAGATGATCTCCTGTGGCCCCTTCCTACCTATTTTATTCCAGGGACATTGTGGGACAAGTCCTGCTAAGGAACTGTTAAAGGAAATCACCAGCCAGGGCAGAAGCCTTTGAGTAGTACTCTGACAGAATTCAGGAATTTGGAGAAATAGTTATTCCTGCCACAGGTCACCTCTGTGACAAGAGCTGCATATCCCCCCTGCTCAAAGAAAGAGGAAAAGACACATATTCTCATTTACACCTACTTTCAAACTTCCCATTTGTCGTAAGAAATATTGTCACCAAGGCTGCACAAAGCTCCAAATCTCCTCTTCCACCTGCCTTCCCCCAACACCATCACTTGGCTTCTGCCCATTTTCACACAGCAGTAACTTCCAGAGGTTTAATCCTCCTCCAACCCCACAAGGGTCCGGGGCAGGAGGACAGTCCTGTACATCAGCAGCCCTCACATACAGTCAGCTCTGTGCTGGCAACCATGCAGCAAGAGTGGCCACTGAGAGAAGAGCTGCAGGGAGAGGCTGTGCTGATCCCTACCTCTGGAATGCGGACGCTGTAGGGCTGGTTGTGGAACTGTGGGGCGTTGTCATTCACATCTCCCACCTGGATGTTGACTGTCCCTTTGATCACCTGCAGTCACAAGGATAAGAGCAGGGTTATGTGCCAGCTTTATGTGTGCCTTTAAAGCCTGCACTTTGTGGCTGTGTTTTCTGACTTGGCTTTGGACCAAGGGGTGACCCCACTCCCCAGGCCCTTGGGGTGATGCAGAAGGTCCCTTGGTGACCCACACTCACCCTCCCTGCTCCCCTCCATCCGTGCCACAGACCATGAAATGAGAAGTCACACTCACCCCTTGGCTGTCACTGACAGAAAACTCAACCGTGAATTCTGACTTAGTCTGAAAGGGAAAGAGAAGAAAAAACACATAATTAAAGATACTGTAGCGTTTATCTGCAGATGGCAGGCTTGGGACTTTTAGCCAATATTATTACACACAAAATGCTTTCAGGACCTTCCAGAAGAGAAGAGGCGCTTGAGTGCCATTACCTGAGTTGGAAAGGAAATGCTGAGAAATCTGGATGCCAGTGGGGCTCCCATGTATTCCACAGGCACAGAGAGATGCTCTGTCCTGGCTCAGAGGGATGAAGGGACCAAGGAACTGACTTCCTGACTAGCAGGTGAGCATTTAAACAGACAACTAGGCTCAAGTAGGTGAGAGGAGCCCACTCTTTAACCTTCTGCAGGTGCCAGCAAACCCCAGCTCTCTCTGCACACCCACCCAGCACCTAATGCCATGGGCTGACTGCTTGGGGCAGCGAGAAAGAATGAGTGGAAGGGGGAGAAAAGCAGTTTTCCACCCAAGGTGTACTGTGACCCGGCTCCATCTTCACCTGCAAGACACAGAGATGATGCAAAAAGAGGAAGAAGTCCGAAGTAAAAGCTCTGTAGTCAGTTTTTGTTTGAGATGACAGTGCAACACAGTGTCAGTGAGGACTTCTAAATCTTGCTGCTGCTTTCCCAACTTATCTATCATATTGTTGGGAATACTGGGATAAGTCCACGGTCTGTAGTAAGAACTGGCTGAAATCCTATGAAAATGACTGTACAGTCCTCTCTGCCCCTTAGTGCTTTAACTACATTAACAGCTTGGTCTGAAATGGGGATATATTAAAGTCACTGAGGTGAGGGACAAGTGGGGAAGGGGACTATTTTTCTATCAGGGCAGGAGGATATTGCCAGTGGAGGCAGACTTTCTCTTCCTGGCCTTTCTTAACCACCAGGAATCATTTCACTCATGTTTTACCAAGGAATCCTGCAGGGATGGCCAGAGGACTCAGGCCACCACACCTACCTGGTACCTGGTACCAGCTGGTGTTTTGTTCCCCTCCAATCCCAACAATCCCTCCCTCATCCCGCATCCCTTCCCACCTCTGGTGTCCCTGGCCTGTCTGAGCTGCTGGAGCACAGCAACTTGATGTTTCCAAAGCATCACTCAGGAAAGGCTGGAAAGGAAGCTTGAAATGGCTCTCCCTGCTGCAGCTTTGGTTGATTTATCCCTAATGAGATCACTCAGGGACAGGCAGCAGCCACCAGTGCCCAGAGCAGGAGCTCTGCTTGTGCCAGGGCAGCAGTTCCTCTAAGAGAAGGGTTTAGGGAACAGCTCCCCAGAGCGTGCCCTCCTCCTGTCCCCACATCTGCCCCCCTCCATCCAAACAGCCAGGAATCCAAGCCTTTCCCAGCTCCTGCCTTGGGACAGTACTTGTAGGCAGAAGGAAGACCTGAAATCCCGATGGAGAGGAGGAGATCCTCTGCTCCCCGTGACATCCCACCCTGCTGCATCAGAGCCTTTCAGTCCTCTTTTCCCCCTACTCATCCATGAGGGACAACACAATAGGGAAGAAAGTTAAAACAGGAGACAGGAAACAACCCATTGAGCATTTGAATTTCAAAAATTTAATAAAATAATCCGAGAAATCTGCCACTTATTAATTTCTGTCTCAAATTATTTTAATAGATACTTCTTTAGCCTCAAGGTCTGTCTTTAAAAAAAAAAATGTTTTCCTTCTAATCTTCCTAGAAGTAAAAAAAAAAACAAACCCAAAACTTTTTAAAATCATTTTTCCTCTATACATTCACTCCTTCCTCTTGTTCTCTATTTCCCCTTTTCCTGCATTATTTACCTTGCTATGACTCCTTTTCCCTTTTCAAGCTTCTCTTTTTCTCTCCCACTGTGCAAGGATTGATTCCTTGCTTTTCCTTCCCCAGCACTTTTCTTGCATGGCTTTCTCTCCCCCGACTTTCCGATCACGTGCATCCAGGCTGCTGGTTCTCTGCTCCCAGCCTGCTGCCCACCTCCATCCACCCCTTCCCTCCCACACCGTCCTGCTTCCTCCACCACAAATAGCCATTTACACCTTTCCCATCTCCTTTAGACCTTTCCCATACCCATACCAAGCCATGCACTGGTCTGTCTTCACCATCTTCCATGTATTCTTCTGACTTTGAGCCTCTGGGATGAGCTGATGGGTACAGGCTCCTCTCCCAGCTGAGCCTATCCACAAATTTGAGCTGTACTCAGCTCCTTCCCTTCCCAACCTCCATGAAAAGACCCCTAAAATCTCTTGATCGCCCTCCCTGGCTTAAGGCTGGCATCATGAGTGGGGGGAAGCAGGAGGCATTTGAATAAGGGAAGATTTATGACTCATGCCAGCAGCTGTTGGCACGGGGAGGCGGAGGGGAGAGGGGTGAAGAAAAACACTTCATCTTCCCAAAGCCTCGCTCTTAATGCTGTGAAATTGGCTTTGCCCTCCCCACCACCACAGCCTGAGCAGCATCCACCACCCTGCTTCCTCCACATCCCAACCTCTGGCTGGCTCTGACTGGGACCACCAGTGCCTGAGGTGTGTTAATGGGTTTGATCTTCACCACGCTGCTGCTGGCCAAGGAAGCACTAAATACAGACAACACAAGCACAGGGGAAATTAAGCACATTGCCCAAGTCATGGAGTACTTTCCCAGTCTTCCCAAGCTCCCGTCCAAGTGCCTGTGCTGTCCCTTCTTCCTCGCTCCAGGAATGCGGCAAGGGCCAGGGATTAGTAAAGCAGGCACCTGGATGGGATCCCATCCTTGTACACCAAAGCTGCCATGGAAAACGGGTGTGAAACAGCTTTGAGGCAAGAATCTTGCCAAATTTAGCATCCAGCAGCCTGAATCCACAAGAGGATGAAAAGTCTTGATGAGATTGAATAAGCAGGGACACCTCACATCTCTTCACACACTGTTCTAAATAGCAAAGGATTTAATTTAAATAGAGCTTTAAAGAGAGAGTCCATAGATTTCCCTGACTGTAGGAGCATCCTGACTCTCTGGTAGATCATTTATTATTTCCTTTCCTTCCAGAGTCACAGGTATTATTCTGGCATCCAGGAAAACCAGCAAGCCAGATCAAACCAGAGCTCCCTGCTTATTTCCCCATGTCCCCATTGAACTGGAGACAGAGACAGGGTGACCAGGGATGGGGGCACATCTGGATTCCCAACTCCGTGTGGGAACAACACCCACCGAGGGTGCAGAGCCACCACCTATCTGAGCAGAGAGGGCTTTTCCCTCCCCTCAGCAGAGGGTACTCTCAGCATTACCTCTCTGTCCAAGGGCTGCCGGAGCCACACGACACCGGTGACACTCTCCACGGCGAAGAACCTGCTGGCCTCCTCCCCGACCACGCCGAACACCAGCGGGTCGTTGTCCAGGTCCCGGGCCAGCAGCTGAGTCACTGAGGAACCTGGGAGAGGGGGAGAGGAGAGAAATCATGAGCCAAATTGGGCAGGGAGGGAGAAATCCTGAAAACATTCAGCATGTCAGAGAAGGCAGGTCTGTGGAAGGCCTGAAACCATCCCCGAACTCTTCTCCCTTGGTGCTACAGTGCTTCAAGGGGATTCAGGCTGTGAATGGTCTGACTGTTCTGTGTGGCACAGATGAGCTGGACCACAGATCCTCTCCTTCCTCGTCCTTCTCAAAAGAGAAAGTCATCTTAGTCCAGCCCAAGCAAGGCCATTTCTGGCACTAGAGACAGTGGAGGAACCCACACCTCTTCTGGGTAAGCACTGACCAGCCTCCTTCACACTCTTCCCTGCCAAGGGGCACCACCAGCAGATACAGCAACAAAAGCAAAGAACAGCCACCACCCCCTTATTTCAGACCCAGAAGAATCCCCTTGAATCATTTTTGGCCTCTCCACGACACCTCTGAGCACCTTCAAAGCCTGCCATGTCTAGCTCGCCATGGGTGGCTGCCTGTCGCCCACCCAGCCACTTGCTCTCTGTGCTCTCCTCAGCAGGATGGGGGAGCAAATAGGAGGGAAAAAGCTAGTGGACAGGGATGGAAGATCCCCTTGGCTGCCTGGCCTTGAGGATGGGGGGATAAGGATGGGAGATCTCCTCGGCCACACGGCCCTGAGGATGGGGGCACATACTCTGCATGGGCCAAGTTTGGCAGTACAAGAGCACTCAGATCACCGGGCCAAGCAGAACAGAGGCCCAAATTTCACCCATCTGGGAAGGGGAGGGAAGCTCCAGCAGAACAGAGGGCAAAAGCAGCATTGCAGCTTGGAGAGCAGAGAGAGGTTGGGTAATTACATCAATCACAGGGGAAATAATGGAAAAAGCTGATACGAGATTCCATTAATAAGAAATTAAACGATAGGAACATAATTAATGCCAGTCAACACGATTTTATGGAAAATAGACCTTGTCAAACAAACCTGATTTTATTCTTTGACGAGATTACAATTTTGGCAGATAAAGGTAACTGCAAAGAAATAATAGACTCCTATAAGGCATTTGACTTCACCCGCCATGACTTTATGATTAAAAATTTAGTGTCCTGCAACACTGATGAAGCACATTTGAGTGAGGACCCAGCTGTCTGGCAGGTCCCAAGGCCACCCACCTCATTGGGTGCCATGTAAAATTGCTGTTGGTTCAAATTCAGGTGACAAATAACAGGAATGGCAAATAACAGGGAGGACCAAGCAGCCAGGAGAAGCCCTTGGTAACTGGGGCTTGTTTGGTAAGTATTTGCTTTTATGACCCTGCTCCAAACACCTTCAAAGAAGGCTGGTGGGCCACAGTTGCAGTGGAGAATATCCCAAGGCCATTCTTGCAGGTATGGGGGTCCAAGCATGCAAGGTGCATGAAGCTCCTTCCATGCCCTGTCTGGCAGAGCCACAATGCTCTTTGGGCATGCAGGAGTAACTTTTATAGAGCTGGTTCTGCCAAGGTTGCAATTTTACAAGCTGCTGGGCTGGGTGGATCTTCAAGACTGGATGCAAGACGAAGCCACAAACTTTCAAGAGCTAGCAAAAGTGCTTTTCCCTTAAAAAAGGCTTTAAAAGCTTGAACTGCCTCATCTCTGACTAAGAAGAGTGAGATGACTCAGGTCGTCTTGAGGACAAAATGTAACGCTTAGCAATGACTCTTCCATGAAAGCACAGCAAGACTCAATGCCCCGACCCAGACAAATTTCTCTTTGGAGAAGGAACAGCAGTTGCTTCAAAAAGAGCAGCTAGAATTAACCACCGGGAAAAAATTCCTTCCACCAACACAGGTGCAAGTGAGTGATGGGTCACAATCAAAGACATTTTGGACAAAGACAAAATCCAAACACGTGACCAAACTGCTCATCTGCAACGCTCCCACTTCTTCAGTGCAGCCAACACCATAGAAATTAAGACCCTACACTTTCTCAAACCTTGGAACCTCAATATAAAACAAGGTACTAGCTTGGTTTTATGCTGGAGGACATCCAAAGTCATCCTTAGCAAAGGTTCCTTTTCCTCAAGAAACAACAAGACTCTGTCAGTCCCCCACAAAAATGAAAGCCAGTAGTGAAGACAAAGTAAATCCAGGGTCATGCCTCTTTATTCTGCACAATTTACCTTGCACCCTTTACATCCCATTCAAACCCTCCCAGATCAACAGGCCATCTGCAATTCCCTCCAGAATGGCAAACACTTCAAACTCCAAGAATTCTTGGTTGCACTTCTGGAAGGGAAATGATCTTAAAATTCCTGCTGAATAGGAAAATCATGTGCCACCCAGTTCTAATTATAGCTGTGCTTATTGTTTGTGTGCTGCAAACCCAGTTGTACAACCAATCAATCAATCAATCAATCAGCCAGCAAACAAATATTTAACTCTCCTCTCTTTGCGTTACAGCTACTTCTCACTGCCAAGGAATTTAGCCCCTAAATTCAGGATAACCTGGAGAGGGAGGCATGGCATTTCTGGGCAGAGCACAGCATCCCACCTCCCATTGCTGCACCTGTCAGTCTGTGAAGTCAGATCCCTGGGAAACAGCACTCTGGGATCAACCCCCCTCTGCTCCCAGAGGAGTAAAATTAAGGACAGATTCAGTGGGTAAAGGAGGAAAAGGGAAACACAGCAGGAACATTCTCAACTTTTCTTCAAAAAACTTCATTAGGATACGGATAGGGCAGCTCAGAACTTTAAAGTGTGAGCTGCACTGTAACAGAGGAAAATTCCATCCTAAACAAACCCTCGTAATTGAGATACCAAATTCTAAGAGCTCTTTTTCCCATTCCCTTACCCCTCCATCAGGCAAGTAATCACCATCCTACCTTCAGAGCACCTCCAGCTCGTTACAGGGAAAAAAAAAGGATTACAAATGTCTAAAATACAGACCAAAATAACAAATTAAATAGAAGATAATAAGAAATAGAGCCCGAAATAAGAAGTGAGACTTCACAGTTGGTTTGTCCCAATTTTTCTTACAAGTTTTACCCCAAGGGAATCCTAAGTTTAGGAGTGTGGTATTAAAACTTCACCACTTCCACCATCACAAGAGAAGTTTGTGTGAGCTGCCTTCCACTGATTTCTTCAGCACCAATTAATTGTATTTATTTCTTTTATCCTACTTTCCCCCCCTCTTCACTTCCTGCACCAACAGAAAATGAGCAGACTGGCTGGACAGCACAAGGTAAAGCTCCACAGCTGGAGCATCTGGACCAGGGCCACCACTCAGCAGAGCACCAGAACTCCCATTTTCCGGGGTGATCCCAGGGGAGCTGCTGTTGTCCCACCTGTAGGTGAAGCCAGACCAAGGCAAGCCCCAGAGGCAGCAATACTCAGCTCCACTCCATACCCTCTTTCACGGAAGCAACAGTGGAACTGCTCTGGGTCTTGGCATTCCCAAAACCCTCCAGTGTCAGAATCGCTGGCAAATCATCGAGAAGCAGAGGGGCCTGCTCAGACAGGCTCTGTAGAGCACCACATCTGCCAGAAACCCCTCTCAGGGTGGCTCACAAAGAAAAACACCTTCCCATCTGTCCCTGGGGTCGTGCTGAGGATGCTGTTCAAGCCTCCTCCAGCCCAAGCACCGTCCTGGCTCCAGCAAGGGCTGAGGAAACAGGGACAAATTATCCTTCTGCAGTGCAAAGTTATAGGCTCCATTTGTTTCCTCTCAGGAATCAGACAGGGCAGTTAAGTGTCTTGATTCCACCAGATAATCAGAATTTATCTCGTCTCCTTTTGCCTCCTTTCTCTCAATCACAGCTACTTCTCCCTCTTTCTCACACATACACAGATTTTCTTCTTTCTCCAAGTCTTGAACTTTGATTGACCTCAGGAGGTTTTTTTTTTCCTTGCTGTTTTTGCCTCCTGTTTTGTTCCTGCTCGGATTTTGTTACATTTCTTTTAGTGTGGCTGCTTCATGGGGTCTACTTTTCCATCCTATAGAGGGACTCTTGTCTCAGTATCCTGCTTGCAGCTGTAAACCTCTATATTTTTCTTGCCCTTCCAGTTTGCCACAGAGGAAAGCAGGAAAAGGGGTTATGCCCATCCCAATTCCTCTCCATTGGTTTTGCTTTCAAGAGGGGGATGAGAGAAGAGAAAAAACAAACTCACTCTCTGGGAGGATCCTAGAGCTCCCTGAGGGCTCTGGAAGCACTGACTCTCAGGGTCAGGGAGGGAGTCTGAGGATGAAGAAGCTGCCCAAGCAAGATGCTGACACAGTCCAGACAGGAATGGGCTGGGGTGGGATGGAGGGCACTGGGATCCAACAGAAGGGGCAGGTTTCTCATTAGTTGCTTAATAAGCTTCTCTGTTAAAAGGTCTGATTCATACCCAAGTGGAGTTAATAGGAATGTCTCTGCTGACTACACTGGCTTTTGGGCTCAAGACTTCAGGCATCAGTTACACTTTCATATAAAAAGCATTTTAATCCTTGTTTTTAACAACGAGTTAAAAACCGTTTCCCCTTGGCTCCCCGAGCTCTGGGTCGTATCTGCAGGCACAGTCACCACAGAGCTTATTGGCTGCCACCAGAGCTGCCAGCCAGCACCATGGGCACTCAGCTCAGGGACCAGGGGCTTTGCAGGATTTTTCCCTGGATTTTCTAAGGAGCAGCAGCAAACGGATCAGAGGCCCCAGACACGCTGGGGAGGGAAGCAGGAAGGAGACAGCCCTGATACCAAGAGCAGTGTTTGTGGTCCTCCATCAAAGTCAAGAGCTGGCACAGGGGGCCCTCAGCAGCCATTCAGCAGAAATGTTGTTAAAAATCATCTTAGCAACCGCACCCTGCAGCAAGGGGTCCCCTGACACAAAGGTCACCACCACACTTTTGCTCCAAAGTAGCTGCCAGAGCATTTCCTCGGCTCCCCCTCCTTCCTTGGAAAGCAGTTGGGACAACCTGGTCCTGCCTTCCTGCCCCAGTCACCCCAGCACAGGCATCTCCAGTTAGCCCAGTTCATCACAGCAGCCTGGCCTCTGATGTGCTTGATGGCAGGATTTGATCTTGAAATTCCAACCCTGTTCTTCTCATTTGTCACCTGTTCCCTTTTTTTACCTCTAATTCATTTTCTCTTTCAACTTTCAGGTAAAAAAAAAAGAAAAAGAAAAAAAAAAAAACTAAGAGGGGGAAAAGAAAGCCCTTTCCCAAAGACTTTGAAAAGAAGAAACGTCAATATTTCTGTGCTGCTGAGCAACCTCCAAGCAATGGCAGGGAGAGGAAAGGACAGTGACTTCCTAGCAAAGAAAGTAAAGCAAAATCTAGTTTCAAGTGGGAGGTCACAGCAAGCAGAAGCTTCTTCCATGTTTGGGATTACTTTCCTGGAAAGGACAAATCCAGAGCTGGGGACAGAGCACAGGAGACCTCACTTGATGTGCAGGGGGCAATGCCAGGGAGGGGGCTGGGAGGGCAACCAAAGCACACCTGGGATCAGGAAATCTCTTGCAGGCACCAGGGTGTCTCCATCTCCATTCTTGCACCCCTTGGGTGAACAGTAATAGCAGAACTCCTGCCACACAGCCGTGCTGAGTTTAAACCCTGGTCAACACCACTCAGCTATGCTCAGGGTTACCTAAAAGCACATCACAGGTACACAGGCATCCCACTCATCCACCTCCAGGCCTGTCTCCAAGCTCATTCCGTAAGCACAACCTCAACAGACACTCCCTGACCTCCTTCTCAGAAAGGGCTCAACCCCTTGAGCCAACACTTTCCAGAAGGACTCAGCAAAGAAAGTTTCCACTCCTACAATTCAGGCTGAGCTCAACATTACACAGTTTCTCTTTCCAGATGCTAATGGGGAGCATCAGCTTTCCCCTCCACCAAGGCTGCCTCCACTACAATTACCACACTGCAGAGCGAGTCAAAAAGGACAGGGAGACACCAGCACCTTTGCAAAAGGGTCTCGTAATAAAGAAACACGAAAAGAGCAGCTCCTGCCATCAGAAAAACAGGAGCTCTTCACCAGTGGTGGAGGGGGGGAAAGCCCTGGAGCAGCTGGTCCGGGAACCACGTGCACGGCTGCCGTCAGGTATGGGAGAGGAAGGAGCCAAACCCAGGGGTGACAGGGAAGAGGGAAAACAAATACGTGCAGTCAAAACCATTTCTGAGGGAGTTTATCAAGCTGGGAAGTGAAAGGCACAGCAGAGGAGTTTTTCCTAGTTCCTCAGATGCTCAGAGGCAGAGCATCTTTTCTGCTGTATTTAGTTATTTAAGTGAGGAGTCAGGGTGAAGACAGAATCCATAAGCAGATCTGGTAGGCAGTGGTAAACCTCAGAGAGAGGCATCGCCTGCCTTTGGTCCCCCCAGCTCTCACAGAGATGTTTAAAAGGGGTTTTAAAGCTGTTTAAGAGGCAGGGAGCAACAGCAGGTAAAGAAGAGCCGAGTGTTTGTACTGAGGGCAACCATACAGAGGGTTTGTTTGGTTTACTTGGCTGTTTACTGAGCACTCTGGTTAACTTTATAAGACAAATAAGAAGGGGGAAAATACAAAAAAATCAACGGCATATGGAAATTTCTAGACATTGCCATTAAAACAAACAGAATCCTGAGGCTTTGTTGGTAGGTGCTATGCACGCAGTCACTGGGTGCTGGCATGAATATGGGCACAGAAGTGGCATCCTTCCAAATAAAGTCAACACTGACATTGACACAGGTAAGACAGAACAACTACCCTCCATCAACCTTCAAACAGGTCTTACAGCAACACAGATATCAGACAAGCTCTCCATGTCCACTTTTAAACATGTGGCTTCACGCTGGTGGTGTGTGTGTTCAGTGGATGGAAAGGCTGGGAGAGCTGGGGTGTCCAGCTTGGGAAGAGAAGGCTCCATGGAGACCTGAAAGCCCCTTGCAGTGCCTAAAGGGGCTCCAAGAGAGCTGCAGAGGGACTTTGAATAAGGGCAGGAATGACAGGACAAGGGGGAATGGCTTCCCACTGGCACAGGGCAGGGTTAGATGGGATATTAGGAACAAATTCTCCCCTGTGAGGGTGGGGAGGCCCTGGCACAGGTTGCCCAGAGAAGCTGTGGCTGCCCCATCCCTGGAAGTGTCCAAGACCATGTTGGACAGGGCTTGGAGCAACCTGGGCTAGTGGAAGATGTCCCTGCCCATGGCAGGGAGTGGAACTGGATGAGCTTTAAGGTCCCTGCTGTCCCCAGTCATTCCATGATTCTGTGGATGGAGGGCACAGCCTTTGCTCACTCACTGGCACCTCCTTGGGCTGGAGACAGGGGTTTATTAATCAGAACTCTCCAACCACACTGGCACATTGCTGCCAAAATCACTGATACTCCTCAATATTGCTCTGGTATCTCCAAATCTGTCTGGGAAAAAGGGATTAAAAGAAAATGCTCATCCCTGGGCAAACCCCCTGCAAGCAGCAGTGTCACAGGGGTGCCTTGCCTCTCCTTTCTCCCTGCCCGCTCAGACTAGGATCCAGTAATTCCTGCCTTCCATTTCACTTAAAACCCCACAGGTTTTCCCTGGGACAAGAGAGAACATAAAGAATAGGCCAAAAACTCAAAGGAGTTTTGTTTTCTTTTGTCAGCCAAAGAACAGGCTGCATCAGCGTGAAGGAGGGAAGTAAATACACTTGCATCCAAAAGAAAACCCCAATAAAACACCCAAACACCCAGGAGAGTAAAATAAGAAAAGAAACACTCGTAAAAGGAGGAGTCTGGGTTTGTTAAGATATTCCCAGTGGGAAAAGGGTCCCCACACTTACAAAAAACCCTCTTAAAAATAATTTCCTCTCCAAACTGCCTGGGAGCCTCATAATTACCAACAATGATCACAGACCCATTCATTTCATCCTAAAATTAATACATCATGTTCGGAATGATATCGCATTAATTTATCACAAGATTTATGAAACTTGTACTTTTTTTCTAATGAGTTTTATGCAAATTCTGCTCCATCCATTGTTTGCACCCTTAAAAAAAATTATGAAAAATAAAAAGTTCCCCTTGCAGAAGCTGCTCTGTCAAAAAGTCTCATTCACTTTTATTGATATCTGTCCTTCTCTCCTCATCCCCACAACAAGAGGGGGAAGGAGAGGAGCTGGTTGCAGCTAGGATGTGGTCCTGTTCCCAAGCAGAGCTTTGCAGGTGAGCCAACCATTCAAGGCACTAAGTTTTCAACTAATTTTAAAGGAAATTAGCTGGTGGTTCACTCACACCTTTGTCTGAGAAGGGTCAGAGAACAGGGCGAGCAGCAGGGAATTGGGAAATTGAAGTATTTACACTTTCTAGAGTGGATAGTCAATGTCTGGTAAACTTAGAGAATAAATACGAAAGGTGGGAGGGAGGAATAAACACCAAGGGAAGGATAAGCACTGAGCATCCTGGAGTTATAAAGGGGAGACCACATGAAATTAACTCAATATTTTATGGCAGAGCATAAATTGAAGACTGAATGCACAAGATGTCCAGGAAAGCGCTCGGTGCCTTACAAACCCTGAAGCTTCCTAAAGACCAGGGGAATTCTCAGGAGCACAGGCAACACTGCAGAACAGGGAAGACAATGTCCAATTAAACCTGGGCAGGAATATTGTCTTTCTTTCCCAGCGCTGGCAACTGGAAATCAGCCTGAGATCTATATCCATACCCACACAGCTCCACCCACGAGACCAGGGAAGGGGATTCTGGAAAAACCCCAAATATCAGGTGCAGCCTCACTCCTTGGAGCTGCCCTCCTGTGACTAGCAGCTGTTCATGAGACACATGTAGAGAGGTGGGAGGAGGCAGGATGGAGCAGAAAAGAAAAGGACAACATAAATCTGAGGTCTGCAGTAACATCCCAGCAGTGAAATCTACTGAGGTGTTAAATAACGGCAAAAAAGCCCCAACGTTGCCTTGGGGCTCTTAAAAGTGGTCTGGAAAAGCTGTCAGCAAACCAGCCCTGGAATAGCAGCACTGACTGGGTGAGATCCAAACCCCAATTCTGGCAGCTCTGGGGAGCAGAGAGGAGGGTGCTCCCCACCTCTGAAGGCAAACCCATTCCCTCTGCTTGGCCAAAGACCCCCACGAGCTCTGCTCCACATACCTCCTGCCCAACTATGAAACAACCTTAACACCCTCCCCCCTAACTCCTCAAGGAAAACCTACCTAATGCAGTCTTGATTAACATTTCTGACACAAAGTTTAAACCCTAAATCCACAGAATATCCTTTTCTAATTAATTTTTGAATTCAGAAACAGCACAGAAAGAATAAGGGATATTTCCTTTGTTCCTTCCTGCCTTGTCCCCAATTCACTCCAAAAAGAAAGAAGTTAATTTTTTACCTAACTCAAAGGAAACCCTGTCACAGGTGCCAGTGTGGAGGGAAACAACACCCAGTCTCCATGGCAAGCTAGAGCCAAAGGTGGGAGAAGGATTTGTACCACAGAAAACACAGCATTCCTACAAGTTTCATGAAAATTATAGATAAATTACGGAAAGTCAAGTGTTCCTCCTTAGGGACACAACCCTTTTTCTTTAAAAGACATGGCTGAGAGCTGTCCCATAAACACAGAATCCCAGAATAGTTTGGGTTGGAAGGGATCCTAATGACCATCTCATTCCAATCCCCCGCCATGGCCAGGGACACCTTCCACTAGACCAGGTTGCTCCAAGCCCTGTCCAACCTGGCCTTGGACACTTCCAGGGATCCAGGGGCAACCACAGTTTCTCTGGGCAACCTGTGCCAGGGCCTCCCCACCCTCACAGGAAGCAGTTTCTTCTGAATATCTAATCTAAATCTCCCATCTTTTAGTCAAAGCCAGTCCCCCTTGTCCTGTCACCCCATGCCTTGTGAAAAGTCCCCCTCATGACCATGAACCACTTTTCTTGGGACAGCTAAGGGTCCTCATGGACATAACAAGGAGACCTTCCTCCCAGAAGTTTCACTGACTGCACCCTCCCTTTTTGACCACCCAGAGGTGCCTTGCCAGCTAAAACCAAGGAGCAGCAGGGATGCTGAGCATCCGTAATTCCAGAGGCATCTGCCAGTTGGACACAAAGCCAGCTGAAGCAAGCCACGCACTCTCACTAGGAAAGACTGGACAATGCTTGCCTCGAATATAAATTGAGCCAAAACGTGCCATCAAGACAGATGAGATGTTGCCATCCCTCCCAGAAAAAAAGGGTCCAGAGCATGTGGAAGACACAGAGTTACCATATGTCCAGAGAGCACCAACCAGCTCTGCTGACTGAAATCAAATCCTAGCTCCAGGGATTAGTTTCTCCTCAGTGGATGCAATAAACCAACAGGAGCTGCACTGGGATCGTACAGGTGGGGGTTATCTCTCCTCAGCTTGGAAAAACAGGGGTACATGCCCACTGTACAAGAAAGCAGGAAGGCAGAGGAGATCAGAAGATGAAGGTGACCCACAATCCTCAAGCTTTCTAGAAACACACCAGGGTAAAGAGAAGAAAAGCAGGACTCCAGAAGTCTATTTAATGAGGTGTTTTGCTACTTGGTATAAATAAATGATTTATGAGTAAGGTGACACACGCGGTATTTTGCATCTTAGCCAGACAAGGTAACATAGCTTTGTGTTAATTAGAAAAGAGAAGTTGTTCTGCAATTAATATGAGGTCAGAGATAAAGCTCATTAGGTTGCAATGGCTATGGACCAGGTCCCAGGACTGCCCTGGCACTGAGCAGGACTGCAGGACACCTGTAAGGTATAAGACACCCCCAGAACAGTAAGGCAGCAATGCTAATGGAGAAGTCACAGAATGGTTTGAGTTGGGAGGGACCTTTAAAGGCATCTAATCCAACCATCTACCACGAGCAGGGATATCTTCAATTAGATCAGGTTGCTCAGAGCCCCATCCAACCTGACCTTGAATGTTTCCAGGCATGGGGCCTCTTGTTCCAGTGCTTTACCACCCTTACTGTAAAAAAAAAAAATCTTCCTTATATTTAATCTAAATCAACTCACTCTCAGTTTAAAACCATTGCACCTTGCCCTATTGCAACAGGCCCTGCTAAGAGCCACACAAACATCAGTGCTGAACTGCTTTCCTCCACCAGCAGCCCTGTCAAGCTTGAGGAGCTGATCAATATGAATGGGGAAAAGAGGAAAAAAAAACAAAACAACAAAACAAACCCGTCAGCAAATTACACTTGCACAAGTGAAGTGCGAGCTGGATTCATTCATGTCTTATTTGAAATCTCATCTGTGCCTTACAAAAGCTGAAGCATCCCCGAGGCTCTCAGTCTCACAGGGAATACAAACCCTTCCGTGCTGCACTTGCCTATGGCCCAGCTGCTCTGCTCTCTGAATGGTTCAGGGAAACTGAGATACATAGAGCTCAAATATCACAGGGTCTTTTGCCCCAGAGTGTGCTTTGGAGCAAAGTCCCAAAGCCAAAGGAAATGGTACCAGCGGTCAGGTTTTTGCCTGCAGACTTCAGATCCGTAATCAAATCGGCCTTGGACTGTCACTGTAACTCTCTGAGGTTTCAAAACATGTGCTGGGTGATGAATTCTGTCTTGTTACAATGAAGATGCAGCAAAATCCCTTCTTGATTTATCTCTACAGAGCCGAGTTAGCACCTCTTGATCTCCAAGATATGGCTGCAGTAAAAGCAAGACTTACAGTAATGGGCCAGGAATTTGAAACCCAAGGCAGCAGTTTTGGAAAGGCTACATTTCCTGCTCCTCTCTCCCCTTGGGTCGTAGAGCTGTGGAACAATTTGGGTTGGAAGAGACCTTACAGACCATTTGGTTCCAACCCGTTGCCATGGGCAGGGACACCTCCCACTAGTCCAGGTTGCTCCAAGCTCCACCCAACCTGGTCTTGGACACTTCCAGGAATGGGGCAGCCACAACAAAAGCAAACAAAACCTTTAAGAGAACCAAGAGAAACAACCAGGTGCTTGAAGTCACTCCTCAAAGGTGACAGCCCGAGAAACACAACACGTGCAACTCATCAAGCCCTTCATCCATCGGTCCCAGACTCAAAGCACAACCCAACTCCTTGGGGCCGGCAACGACTGTCACAACGTGGATGGAGCATTTCCTACCATGCCTCCCTCTTCCTCCCTCTCAAATGCCAAAGAGGAGGTGGGGAGAGACTTGGCAGGTGATGCCTGGGTATCTGAGGCACGAGCTTATCTGCGTCACCACAGTAAATTGCTTGTTGATAAATGAGGCTATTTAGGAGCAAGTGGTGCCAGTGTTGCTGTTATTAATGACACCAACGTGGAGAGACATTTAAGAGCGGCCCCACGTTCCATTGTCCTCTCTCCTGTGAGTAATGGGGCACTTCGGCTACGGGGCTTCAAAACTAGCTTGGGCTGTTTAACAACAGAAACAAGACCGAGGGAAACGGATGAAGCTCACTGGGCTGATGACTCCAATATACTGATAAAGCCTAGCTTCTCTGGTAGGAGTTGGGCAAAGCTCCAGTCCTCAGATGAAATTAAACCAGATCCAGCGACCAAAGCTCTTCAACTCATCCCTGCAAGCTCCACACACAGTGCCTTGTTCTCCCAATCTACGGTCCTGTGCAGCAAACCCACCCAAATCAAAGGGAAAAGCCAAGCCACAGCAGCCTGAACTGGAAACAGCAGCGGTCCAGCTGTACTTGAACACGTGGTACACCCTGGAGCACAGTGAGGGTGGTAACTGTTGAAGCTTGGGAGGCTTTCACAGGGCCATTGCCTCACTTTGGACGTCACAGATGCCTAAGCATGGCCAAGAGGACAATGAGCAAGAAATAAAGAGGCTGTTTATTGCAAAAGGAAACCTTGGAACAGAGCTCCGCAGTGGCTGGTGGGAGTGCAAAGGCAGAGCGTGCAAGCACACAGCTGTAAACTTGTTTCTGAGTTAATATACCCACGAGTGTTTTTCTTTTCCTATGAAAGCACACTCTTCTGCAAACAAACATCTGGAGAGTTCTGTTACAGCTGGACCATTATCCCCAGTGACTAAAGCATTCAATTAATTTAGCCTTTCTCATTTGCGAGTTGTCTGCAAATAGACTCGGATTTGCAGGAATTTATTTGTTATTTGAATATATTCGGTGAATGGTTTATTAAAAACATATTTCAGGCAAAGGATTTCTCATAAATGCTCCTGCAACTGTCGCTCTGAGTGTTGGCAACTGACTGCTCACACCATGTAAATGGTCACTGTGGTCAGGTGGGAATGCCTTTGCATCTTGATGGAATGTAAACTACCTCCAGAAAGAGCTTTCCAAGGGTCTGCGGAAGCACCTGCACAAAAACAAATCCTCACACAAACACACAGCATCCAGCCTGCCTGAATTTCCTCAGAAAACCACAAACCAGTGTGCCCAGAAGTTGTCACAAAGGGAACAAGAAGAGAGTTGAACACCAGAATTAACTGACTTCATGCCAAACACCAGCAAAAACATCTCTCAGTCACTTCCGCAGCACCTTGCAAGAATCCACGGGGCTCCTGATTCAGGATCCTACCTGCCCAGCTGCCTTTTGTCTCAAAACCCCAGGAAACACTTGCTGCAGGAATTTCAGCACAGCAGCAAGAGAAACAGGGTGAAAAAGGAAGCAGTGAAGGGCTCTTTCCAAGACTGATGTTATCCCTTGGGCATGCAACAAGCCCAGACTCCTCCTTGACAGTGTACAACCGTAGGTTATACAGTACCTGTGACATGTCTGAAATAACAAACCTGCTACAGGAACAGTTCTGGTCTTCTACTAGACAGGACAAAGAGGAATGGCTTTAAACTGACAAAGGTTAGGAAGAAATCCTTCCCTGTGAGGGTGGGGAGCCCTGGCACAGGTTGCCCAGAGAAGCTGTGGCTGCCCCATTCCTGGAAATGTCCAAGGCCAGGTTGGAGGGGGCTTGGAGCAACCTGGGCTAGTGGAAGGTGTCCCTGACTGTGGCAGAGGGGGGTTGGAATGAGATAGTCTTCAAGGTCCCTTCTAGCCCAAACCATTCCAGGATTTTATGATTCCCCGTGGCCAAGGTGACCTGTGACAAGTGACCTTTCTGCAAGCTGGGTCAGAGCTGCAAGGGGTGGCTGAGCCCACAAACCCCTCACCTGGTGTCCAGATCAGCCAGTGCTCAAAAAAACCTCCCTTAGTCACATGTAAAACCAAATAAAACTTTACAATCCAAACTGAAAACAAAACTCCATGTGAAATCCCAGCTGCTGGGTTGTTTGAAGGCAAAAAGAAAGCAATCACTGAGGTTTCACAGACTGTTCTAAAAGTGGAAATTTGTGAAGAGAAAAGTGATCCAATAAGTAACAGTTTCAGGCTTTTTTCTTTCAATTGCTCAGGGTAAAGATTTTCAAAGCTTCTCTTTCCCCTGAAGCCCTGATTGAGGGAGAAATGGGTATTGACCACCAAATTCAGCATCTCCTTGCTACTTGTAAACATCAGAGACCCCTCTGCCCTGAGGGGTACTTTTTTTTTCCCCAGCCCCTTTGGAGCACCAGCCTCCAACTTATGCAAATCCAGCCCCTTCACAGCATCTCAGAAAACTCCTGTCCACAGCCAGACATTTGGCCCCTCGGCTCTGCAGAAGGACCTCATGGATCCCCGTGATTGAGTCTCAGTGCATCAGATCTGAGAGGATGAGCAATCCTGCAGCCCTGGGGACACGGTCCCAGAGGCTGGAAATCTCCACTGCACAAGACACAGCTGAAAACCTAAAAAAACCCCTCAAAATAAACTCAATCCACCACTCCAACCACGCCACAGAGGCATGCAAGAAATGCACCTCTTTTCTCCCTTTCCATTATAACACAGCCATTCTTCTTCTCTTTCTTCTTTGGTTATCCTTTATCCTAGCCCTTGTCCTTGACAGGATACAGAGAGCACCCTGGCCTAGGTAGCTCCCATAAATTCTTCAAATTTGGGCTGAGATTATATCTGTGGTTATTAAAGAGTGCTAATAAACCTTATCAACCAAGAGTGAATGTAAAAGGAATAAGGGAAGGATTTTCCTAGGTCTGAAAGTGTAAGAAATTCATAACTAACTTAATACCTGTTCCAATAAGAGATAACCATGGAAAATCTATTTTAAAACCAGTTTGACTCTTTCCATAACCAAAAAAAAAAAAAAATAAAAAAAGAAGAAGAAGAAGAAATGTCAGGACCTGAGGGAATGGCCTGAGGTTGTGTCAGGGCAGGTTTGGGTTGGATATTAGAACAAGGTTCTTCCCCCAGAGGGTAGCTGGGCACTGAAGAGGCTCCCCAGGGCAGTGGGCACAGCACTGAGGTTGACAGAGCTCAAGGGAGTGTGTGGATGATACTCTCAGAGATATGGTGTGACTCTTGGGGGGGGTCCTGTGCAGGGCCAGGAGTTGGACTGGATGAGACTTGTGGGTCCCTTCCAACTCAGCATATTCCGTGAAAAAAGAGACACTGGGGGTCTCAGCCATTCCCCAGAGATGACACTTCCAGGCTCCAGACCTGCGCCTCCTCACCCCAGGTATTTTTAAGCGGTTGTGCAAACCACCTCCTTCTCTCCCATCTCTTGCCCACGACATAATCCCAGGCTTCTCAAGCTTTGGGATGCCTGTGCATGCTCTCAGCTGAGGATGTTGTAACCCCTCAGGATCGTGCCCCCAGGCTTCCCGCAGCCTCAGCCCCTGACACGCCCGCGAAATGACTGATGAGTCGGCGCGTTGGTTTTGAGCAGCTCACGTGCCTCCCCTGCACGCAGGATGACAGACCTTGGGAACCTGGGTATTAATCTGGAGATTTATAGTCAAATCTGTCACGGTTGGGGAAGCTTTTTTCCCCCCCAGGAACTCTGCCTGAAGGTCGCTCTTCCCGGGCAATAAGCTCAAAGAAACTTTCTCAGCCACCTTGGGCCCCAGCAAAGGGCACAAGGGAGGGCAGGGGAGGGGGACAGCCACCAGATACCATGCCCGGCCTCAAGCTGCTCAGGCAGTCCCACAGATCCCATCTGCTCAGTGGGAAACCATGTTATGCCAGCAGAGCCCTGCCTACAGCTTCTCACTGGGGAGGAAAACCCCCTGCAGGTGTGAGAGCCCCCCACCCTGAACTCCTCACATATCCCACATCCTCAGCATACTGGGTAAAGATACAGAGACACAGCCAAAGCCCACCATCCAACCCAGCACAAGTCCCACCTGTGCACGTAGAGCAAAGGTGAGAGGGTTGTAAAACAATCTCCTTCCAGCCCTTCCTGTTCAAGGATCCATTGCCACGAGACGTTTGATGCATGAGGTGACATCTCCCTGTGCACAAACACCATCCCGCAGTTCAGGCATGCTGCTGTTTGCCTGTATTTCACTGTCAGCACCACACTATTAGTTCTGTATCATGGCTGGTACTGCAGCTCCAACAGCCAACAGGTGCCACCAAAATCAGGGTAAAACCTGGGAAACACAACTTCACCCAGCACTTTAACAAAATGCCACGAATTTGCCATCCAAAGGCAGCACAGCCACACTGCATAACTGCTTTAGGATGGGATATGCCCCCTAAGATTACCCAAATGTGCCTCTGGTGTTGAGAACACACCAGCAAACTGTGTCTTTTTGCTCAAAACAGTGGAATCAGTGGAACAAATGCCCCAACAACTGACGACAGATGTGGGAGGAGCTGGTGAGGAATAAGAAGCCCAGGCATTTGTAGGTACAGCAAGTTTTGGAGCAGGTAGAGGCAAAACACCTGCCAGGAGCTGCCACAGACTGAGTGGCAATTTCACAGATCAACAGCTCAAAAAAAATCAAATAAAACAGCCCAAGCCAGGACTAGCTGGGCAGCTGGATATGGACTGGCAGCAAAAACAACTCAGTGGGCTGCCAGAGGCAAAGCCCATCATTCATATGGATGAGAGCCAGGACCACAAGCAATTCCCACCTGAGCCTCAAGGGATGCTCCTAAAGGATGCTCTGGGTGAGATGGTTTCCAAGAGAGGCTCTTCCCTGCACATCACTTTGCTAGGCAAGTTTCTCTGGACACACCTAAAAGCCAAACCCTTTTCTCAAGGCCTCAGACACCCCGAACAGGAGGGTGTCTGTTACGAAAGATGCCTTGGACAAGGCAACAGCCCTTCTGTTCTCCTACAACGTGTGTTAGGATGGGCTGATGGTGCACGTGCTGCTTGCTTGCTTTGCCAGCAGAACAGATCAATTCCGACAAGGAAGACTCCTGAGGTTTATAGTCAGGGCAACGCGAATAAAACTGATGATCATTTATTCAGTCAATTTTAGCTATCCCGAACAATGAGCTCTCTGACAGCAGACCACAAATTTCTCCAGTGTATTCTTATTTAAAAGCAATAATCCCTGTGGATAATTCTTAGGCTCCAGCTTGTTTAGAAAGCATAGACTATAAAGATGTTTCAGAGGGATACGATGATCGCTGTACCCTTTCTTCCCTTGCCTGAGCCGTCAGATCAACTTTACAGGCTAGACAGAGATAATTCCAAATCAGTACTGCTGGCAAGATCCACGGAATGCTCCTGCCTGCAACCTGTGCAGGAAAACAATCTGCAAAGCTCCAAGGTACCTGCTTACAAAAATTCATCCCACAAATGTTTGCAACACTCGTCACGAAATCAAAGACCCACAGCAATGATACATCAGAGAGAGAGACTCCCTAAGTGAGTCAGAAGACTGTGTGAATAGTGACAGACTAACTACTTCATCATTTGGTGCTCAGGGTGCTTTCCAGGCTGGCTTGTGTGGATAAAAGGCATAGAAGAGAAAAGGGATAAAAGGTACATTAAAGGCTTTCGAAATTAATTTGAGAGTTTCAAGAGCGAACCTGCGCTAGGTACAACTTCCCCTTCAGGACAACAGGCATCCTTTTCTTTTCCAAAATTTTCCTTGCACATCCTTCCAAGCTCTTTCTTTTCTCTGGGCTGAGCTCCAGCAGCTCCCCCATGCTCTTCCAAGCAGCCAGTGGGTCTCCTGCCCACCTCCCCCTTGGCACCAGCCCACCCTGCCAGCTGGGCCACGTCAGGATGCCGACTGCTCTCTGCCTCACCTGATCAGTCACTCCATCGCTTTCAGGCTGGAGCAGCCAACACCTGTTCCTTCCCTGCCTTCCCAAAGCATTCCCACACCCCAAGGAAGGCAGGGGGGACCACACACACACACACATCCCCGCGTCCCCACAGACAGAAGCCACCCAGGTGACAAAAGCATGTTGGGCAGAGAGAGCAGGGGGGAGCAGAGAGGAGGCAGATTTGTAGGCTCTGATCCCAGGTGCCTGACCCCCTCCTCTCCCTCGTTATGGATGAGGTAAATTAGCTGTGACACTCATTAGCTGCAGCTCCTAATTAGTGAAAATTAATATTGGTTTTGATAGAAGTGTTGGCTGAAGCTCTCCCAGGCAAAGGCATTATTGACCTTGTTATCCCATTTAATAGCAAGTTACATCACAGGAACTACTTTTTGTGGAGTTGACAGACTGCAGCCACCTCCCACCCTCCACAGCTCCTTTCCCCTTCCCTACTGCTCTGGGACACAGCTCTAGCCTCTGCCACAGCACCCTCAGCCCCTTGGGCACCTGCACTCATCCCTGGCTGCATCCCCTTGGGCACCTGCACTCATCCCTGGCTGCATCCCAGCATCCCAAACCTCATCTCAAGTCCTCTCATTCTCAGCTGCATCCCAAACCTCCTCATCCCCAGCAGCAGCCATTTCCCATGACCAACCCTTTTTTCCCCACTGTAAGGCAACAACATTTTTGATCATTTTCTCCCTTTTGTCCAGGCAATGGGAAATGGTGCAAACCTATACCCATATAGGGTATAGGTTTATAGCCCTAAAATTTTTTAGGGCTATAATAATCTGTCTCTGGAGCAGTGCCAGCCATCCTTCCCTGCCCACAGACAGTGCTCCTTCCAATTGGCCTTAGATGGTCCCTAGGCCCTGTGTCCCATTCCATTACCCCTCCCACTGTCACGAAAAGCTCCAGACTCACCAGAGGAGTTGCTTGCCACCACCTCTACTCACAGTTCAAAAGAAGAAGTCAAGGGGAAGAGGAGCAATGCAATGGCAATTACCCTTTAATAAGGACAGAAATACAAGCAGCATTCCCTGACCTCAGGGATCTCTGCCCTTGGAGCCTGGGAATCCGAAGGTGGCAAAGTAACAGACACCACTAAACAAAAGGAAAACATTTGCTAGCAAAGTGATGCATAAAAACCCACCACACTCTATTATTCACACATTAATAACAATAAAGATGTCAAACTGCCAGATAAGAAGTTAATCTCGTTCAGAGCACAATTAAGGATGCCATTATCCAACCACCTGGGGCCACTTCCACTTGCACGAGGCAGTGGGTTTCACGGATAACAGGGATGAGCCTATGCCTGGTGAAGCAGGTCCCCCAGCCACCCCTTGTCACCACCCCACAGCACCCTCCAACCAGGGCACCTGAATATTGATGTTCCATCTTGTTCAAAAGAGGCTGAACGCAGATCCAGGACACAAAACCATTCCTTCTTTTCTGGGATCAACATCACACCGAAAACTGTCCCTCTGCTCGCCTGGATGATGCCACTGGATTCAGGATGCAGGATACACAAGGGGCAAGCCCAAACCATCTGCAGTATTGCTGGTCCCTGGGGGGAGCTTAAATTTCTGAGGGATAGGGAGGGGGAATACCACCACTAGAAATTAACTTCTCCAACAGATTCCAGTTGATTTTACAGCAGGATGCCCACCAAGCACAGCAATTTTGGCTTTCAATATGAACTAACCCGCTCTCTGTGAACCCTTGAGCCTTCTCTCCCACTCTGCTGCTTCTGTTTAGGAAGCTGAAGCCAGAAAAGCCAGGCACTCACTGCTGAGTATAAAGACACAACCAGCAAAATCTGTCCCTTATGGAAAAGGCACTGGAAGAGGAGAAACTTTTGAAGAAAGAAACCCTCCCTTGATGTCTGTAATGAAGAGATCTCTGGCTGTGTCAGCCCCAGCACTGCCCTGTACTGCCTGAAGGATCAGTATTTTTAATTTAGCCATAAAGGAAAAGGTTAAAAAAACAGTCAAGGGCCGAGAGCAGGAAATTATTCTCCAGGATATTAATTGCATTCAAGACTCTGCCACACACATCCCATACAAGCCCCTCACAGGGTTTCCTTCTGCACAGCATAAGATACGAGGCTCTGTGCCATGGGATGGAAGTAAGACCCAGCAGAAGCAAGGCAGAAAAGAAAGCCCACATCCCTCACCAAGCAGGATCCCAAAGCTGCTCCCCAGAACCAAGGGCCACAATAAAGCAAAGGTTAAAACACTGGGAATAGGGACATGAAATGCCACGGGCAGCTACTGAATCACTCACTCCAGCAACTCCCAGAGCCAACAGAGTGTTCTTGAGTGAAACTGAAAGAACACAGATTTCTTTAACAACAACAAAAAAGGAAGGAAATCAGCAAATTGCATTTTAAATGCTCTCCCTCCACACCTTGCAAGCCTGCTCTGCAACAGGATGTTGTCTCTTCTTTGTCAAGGTGTGAAACAAGCAGCGTGCAAAGCAAAATAAAAGAAATACACTTCCAGCTTACAACCTGGAATGCAAAATCAAGCTCCTGGCTTAAAATCTGGGGAGGCAGGAGCCTCCCCTCTCTCCTAGGAGACACCTTTTCTACCTGTATCTGCCAAAAGCCGGCTGCAGAGCATCTCAGCGCTGGTGAGGCTCACTCTGCTGCCAGCACTGCGTAAACTTGGAGGATCCTGCCAATTTTTATGGCTCCATGAGATCACCCTGTTTCAGCGTGATGATATCAGCCTGGAATTTTTCTTCCCCTTGCCCTCTCCAACACAGAGCCTTAATTAATTATGACTATTTCCTCCATCCCACCAAAGTACGAGGTACATGGGCAGTGGCTTCTGCTCCCTGCAAACTGTCCCTGCCCACTCCGCACCTGATGGCACTGCAACGATTTTTCCAAGAGAAAGAAGAGCTTGCAAATCCAGGGAGATGCTTTTTTCCCCGCCCTCTGTGCCCCTGGAAAAGCTGCTTCAGGGTTGGTGGGAGAGATGCGGAGGCAGGATGGTGCCTTCTGTGTGGTCCCTTCGCTTCTTGCCTTACCACCCCACTGCACCCAGTTGGACATCCGTGCTCCTCTGTGAGGGAATGTTGTTTTATCCGGCAGGATGGGTTTAATTTGACACTGCTGTCATGTGGGAAAAGGTGCGTTTTCCAGAGTCAAGGTTTTCCGCAGTGCTGTTACTTATTTTACAGTCTTCTGCCATATCTTATTTCTTCCCCTCTATTTCCCAAAATCATCAGGAACAACCATCAATCTCTGCCTGGGAGGATGCTCCTCGCTCCTCCCCACACCCAAAATTAGGTCTCCCTTGGACTTTCTACATTTTAAAATCTTTTCCCCCCCCTCTTATTTTCAAATTAACTGCTTGAAACCAACACAGCGGAGCAAGGAACACCATTGCATCACTGCTTATGAGAGGATATTACATTCCATAACACCAGCTCTCACCTTAAAGCTAATAATCAATTAGAAAGGAAAAAGAAAGAGGTTTCTCCGCACTCAGGCACCGAATCACCCCCCTAATTGCACGCAGGCAGCGAGACAACCTCCGTGATACAATCCCAGAGCCTCGGCGGAGCAGGCACCTGACAAACCCATGCAGATGAATGGAATAAAATTGAGTTACTAACCATTAAATGTCAAGTGTTTGAAATCTTTCCCCCTCGCGTACTGAGCAATATTAATAAATCTTTAGGAGAGGGAGTGCACGGAGCTTATTCACGGCTCTGACCACCCTGCAAGCGGAGCAGATGTTTGCATTGCGCTGTCCAACAACGCTGGCTCCGGCTTTATTCCCCCCCACCCCCGAGTGGTTAATTCAAAAGCCATCAATGTACTGGAGCAGTTTGACAGGAGGAACCAATTTATTAACTCCCCCTGCCAATCAAGCACATTAAGCCACTAAAAGGCAGAAAAGGTGCATTAGCACAGGTTGGAGATGAACCGGTTTAAAAGCCGGGAGATGGGGAGGGGATGGATTGGTGCCACAACACTGAGGTGACCCACGGTCCCCAAAATCATGGGAAACGTCATAAAACAAGTTTGCCTAGAGGTGACCCCGCACAGTCAACACAGCAACATCTCCCACCACCCTGGCCCCAAGCAGAGGATGCTCAGGGGGATAAGGGCAGGTTTCCAGCCAGGCGCTTCCCAACAGCAGGAGCGCCACAATCCCAGCGCCACGGCACCTATGTGCATTTCCAGAAGGGCTCTCTCTCTTCTACCTGCTGATTTTGATACTGGAATGTGGTGGTTTGCCATAATGGGGACCCGCTAAGTGAATTTTCACGTTTTAATTTCTCAGATGATCTTGACGCAGGTGAAAAGAAGCTGGACATTTTTTACCCTTCTTTGTTGTTGTTTTTTCTTTGGGATTTTTGGCTTTTTTTACACCAGGTGGCAACAACTGCCAAGTGGTGGTGATGATGAATAGTCTGAATTTTTTATTTCTTAAAGACAAGGGTTTCCACAGTGACCTATTATGTTAACCTTTATCTAAAAGGTTAATTTTGTACGAGTCTAAAAAACTGTCTAAAAAGAGCCATTGAGGGTATGATAGAATCACGGAATGGTTTGGATTGAAAGAGAGCTTGAAGATCATCTTGTTCCAACCTCCTGCCATGCTCCAAACCCCCCTTCCAAACCTGCCTTGAACACTCAGGTATTTATCTATCTAGATCTCTGGGCAACCTGTGCCAGGGCCTCCCCACCCTCACAGGGGAGAATTTCTTCCCAGTAGCCCATCTAACATTGCCCTCTGCCAGCTTTAAGCCATTCCCCCTCATCCTGTCACTCCAGTCCCTCTCCAGCTCTCTTGGAGCCCCTTTAGGCACTGGAAGGGGCTCCAAGGTCTCCCCAGAGCCTTCTCTTCTCCAGGCTGAACACCCCCCGTTCTCCCAGCCTGGCTCCAGAGCAGAGGTGCTCCAGCCCTCTCACCACCTCACCCGGCTGCCTCGGGAGCTGGCTGTGTGCCTCCACAGCATTCCAGGGATAAACTGTGAACTGTGCAAGCAGTTGGATGCCAGCCCATCTTCAAACCATCCATCCCAGCACCTGTCACCCAACACACCTGCCACCTCACCCAGCCCCGGGCTGGGCGGCAAAGCACATCGAGGGCAGAGTGTGGCGTGTGACGCTCCATCGCTCCCCTCCAGCCTGGCACGGGCTCCTCCTGAGCGCTGGGGAAGGCATGGGAATGGCCCTGCCTCCCCTCACATCCTCTTGCTTTGCTCCTCAGTGAAGGAAATTAGCCAGAGGGTGGTGGAGCAGATCCAGATTGCAGATACGTGGGATGAACATGCTGAGTGCAAACACAGAGGTTGGGGGTAATGGAGTGTTGGGGGATTTTTTCCTTCTTGTTTTAAGCTCACACAACCCAAATGTATCAAGTTTCTGACAAGCATATTTATCACTGTTTATCACAAGCAGAGCTTTTTTTTTAACGAGAGCCCATTGACAGATTCAAAGTGAAGTCACAGCTCAACTTCTCCACCAAAAATAAAAATTATGAGTGTATGGAAATGCAAGTATTTCCCTACAGTACAGGGAAATACTCTTGGTTCACAATATATTCCCTTAAAAGATTAATACCTCCACAAAGATACATATATAGAGTCTCCTAACTTGAATAAATACACACATATCCATACATAGATACTTTTCCCCCTACCCTGTGCTTTTTGCTTTCCTATGATTGTCTCACATTGTTATTCCTGCTCTATACCAGGTTTGTCACCTGTGCTAATGCCTCCAATCAGCCAGGAAAAACACAATTTCACTGAGCTAGGACAGTATCGACATCCAAGCCCAGGCATTCCAGAGTAACAAGGAATGGGGCACAGCCAAGAAGAAGCCAGCCCCCAAATGAAGCTCCTACAGACAACGCTGTGCAGATAATTAGTGCTGCTAAAGTCATCTCAGACATAAAAAAATCACCCCAGACCTCATTACCAAACTCACACATCTTTCTCTGTGTCTTTGGAAAGAGCTGAGACCCCGTGCAAGGGCTCAAAAGGTGGCGAGATCAAACCTTTAGCTGGCCTGACGAGGCAGTTGCCAGAAGCAAGGTTACCCTGGCATGTTAATGAATCCATATTGCAAATACACTTTCTTCCTTCTCCCTCTCTCTCTCTCCCCCTTCTTAAACATAAGCATTAACGTTATTGCCTATTAGCAAAGCAGATAGGAAGGTTTAAGTGATTGATGAAGTGATTAATTTAATGACGCAGGGTTAAGGGTTTGGGTGGGAGTGGGGCCTTTTTTTTTTTTTTCCTTGAGTTTCCCGATGTTAGGAATAACTGATTTTCTAGCCTTAAGTTTTCATTAAGGACGCTGTACTTTCTGCAGCTCAACAAGTAATTTCATCAACGGGCCTTCTAACGACAAGCGATGGAAAACAAGGTTTGAGTTCGGAAAGCTGAGAAGCCCTTCTTAAGTTCTCCTCAAATATTGCTGTCCATCAGGGTTGTTACCACACTTAGAAACAAGGCTGCTCCTTCACAGAGCACTGGAGAATCCTGAAAATTCAGTTTTAAGCAGTAAACAGCCATTGAGTGATAACATCACTTTCCGTGTATACTCAAGGCAAAGGTGATAAGGTGACATGCCCACAGCCTCCCTTTCTGAAGGGGAACCTCGGTGATATCCAGAATAAAGCTTGTGAGGCAGGTTTCCTATTCAAAAATACGCAGTCTCTCCCGTGGCCACAGCCTGGTGTATTCCTCTGTAATGATCCTTTGTAAAAGGCCAAATCAATTCTGTCAGCTGCACACAGGCACACACCCCACAGGGGTGATGAACAAGGACCTGCCACACCACCACCACCAGCCCACCCAGCAGGAAAACCAAGGGGTTTAGGGTCTCCCTGTGCTCGCCAGCTCACCTTCTCTCTGTCAGATAAACAGCTCTGTGGGGCTTTTGCCATTATGAACACCTCACTCCCTTGTCAGTCCCCAAACTCTGTAACCAGCCACAGACCCACTCCCACCATGCACTTGCCCACTTTTGCTCTGTGCTTGCCCTCCCTGCTGGGGATTATTTATCTGCAGCACCGTGGTTTCAGCATCAGCTGGAGCTGATCCAAGGCAACATCAGAGCAAAGGGAAGGACAGCCTCCCTTGCCCACTTCACAGAATGGCTGGGGTTGGAAGGGACCTTCGAGATGATCTAATTCCAAGTCCACTGCCATGGGCAGGGACACCTTTCACTAGCCCAGGTTGCTCCAAGCCCTGTCCAACCTGGCCTTGGACACTTCCAGGCATAGGGCATCCACCACCTCCCTGGGCACCCTGTGCCAGGGCCTCACCACCTGCTGGGTAAAGAATTTTCTCCTAATATCCCATCTAACCCTGCCCTCTGCCAGCTTTAAGCCATTTCACCTTGTCCTGTCACTCCAGACCCTTGTCCCAAGTCCCTTTCCCGCTCTCTTGGAGCCTCTTCAGGCACTGGAAGGAGTCTTCTGTCCTCCAGCTGAACACCCTCAGCTCTCCCAGCCTGACTCCAGACCAGAGGGGCTCCAGCCCTCAGAGCATCTCCAAAGCCTCCTCTGGACTGGCTCCAGCAGCTCCATGTCCTTGCTGTGCTGTTCCCCAGGGCTGGAGGCAGCTCTGCAGGGGGGAGAGGTCTCACCTGAGGGGCAGAGGGGCAGAATCCCCCTCTGCCCTGCTGCCCCTGCTGTGGGATCAGCCCAGGGCAGGGGGGTTCTGAGTGCCAGCACACACAGCTGGGGCATGTGCAGCTCTCGCCCACCAGCACCCCCAAGTCCTTCTCCTTGCACCATCTTGACTTTTATAAGTCCTCCCTATCTTGTAGTAATCCCACCATCAACTATACCTGAACGCTGGTCTGGCTGAAAATCAGCTTTGCAGACTAGAAGAAAAACCCTCAACAAACAGATCTCGACCAATCTCAACATCGGTGTCGCTGGGGTGGGAAAAGGTCTCCTGGTTTTCAGCTCTCACCTTCCTCCCACTTCACATTCCCACCTTGCCTTCCTGATAGGGCATGATCTTTCCTGTGGAGCATTTCTGGAGCTGTTCCAGCAAACTAACACACATACACAAAACACAGGGATGGTTTTCCTGCTACCAGCTGAGCGCAGCCCTGGCTGTGGGGAGGGCAGTGACACCTGGCTGGAGCTGGTGAGGCTGGAGGGAAGTCTAATCCACTGCACAGTGACCTTGGACAGAGCACCTCTAAAGGGAAGGCAGGGGCTGTCTTTAATTAGACCAAACAAAGGCACAGAGGCCCCAGTCCACAGATTCAGCCAAGTCTGAAGCCATGGGAAGGGAGCTCCCGGCAGCACCGGTGTGAAGAGGGCACAGCCACTGCTTTAATACACATTTCTTACAGTCAAGGAGGCTTTTCCAAGCTCTCCATCCACTCTACTACCAGGGGCCACCACGTTTTCCAAAAGCACCTTCCAACGTGCCAAATTTTGCCAAAAGCCAGCCTACCTTGTACTGTTCACAGAGGCTCTTGCCTCATGTTCCCGATGTGCCCCGTGCTGCTTTACTCCTGGAGGCGTTAACCCCAAGCTTTAAAGCCATTCTCTGAGCCCCACCTCCTTGCTACCCAATTAGCACCTCATTAACAGCATGCCCAGGGTACTTTCTGGTCCTGCCACTGTGACTTTTAACCCTGTGGTGCACCGACATTAATTTTTCTCTTTTTAGCTTTAGTACTTAATTTTGAGCAAGAAGGACACAAGAGCAGCAACAGCTCTCCCTCTCCAGCAACAGCAGCATATCCCTGCAAGAGTTGGGGGGGGAGGCCAGGAGACACTTAAGGGAGAAGGGTCCCGTGGCTGTGCTGTGTTCAGATAACCAGTCCATCAAAAGCTGTCCCCAACAGATGGCCCCCAAGCCTCATGCATGGATATCTGAGCTCTGAAACGATTTAATCAGCCCAGAAGGATGCAGAGACCAGAGAGCCAGCTTTTTTTTTTTTCCTTTTTCCTTCCCGTGGTGCATTAGGCAAGTGCCATGGAGGAGCCTACAGATGCCTACAGCTGTGGGATCAAACAGGTTTAGCCCGTGCTCAATACCACACAGATAACCATATCTTCAGCAGCAGCTTGAGTGGCCCAGCACCCCCGGGGACCATCCCTGAGTGCCAAAGCATCTGGCTGTCCAGGACCAGAGCACTGCAGCAAAAGGATGTGCTGGAAGAGAGGATTGCTTTGGAAATGGCAGATACTGTGTGTGGAGGATGGCAGCCTTCCCTGCCTGGAGAAGAGAAGACTGGTCCTCGCCTAGGATGGAGAATCAAGTCAAGTCACCCACAAATATCAGAGGGATGTGCTGCCTCAGATCCACGTGAAGAGTCACCAGCCAGAACCCTGCCTGCTAAATACCATGTTCCTCTTCAGTTTTCTTGTGAAATAACTCTCCATCCCAGCAGGCACGAGGTGTCACACGCCAACCTACACCCTTTAATCACCACCAGCCAACAAAGTACATCTACACCTCAGTGCTACTCCACTATCCCTGGCTCCTCTTAGGCTGCAACAGCCTCAGAGGCACAATGAGAGCCACAACCTGTGAAACACCAGGACACAACTTCATGGGAAACATCCACTACAACCCATTTTGAAGTAGGGCTTAAAAAGAGCAAGGTTCAGCTCTGCCCTTCCTAATTTAGTGGAGAAATACCCAGAGCCACGGTGTTTCTCAGCTCAGCAAAAACTGCACATAGCAAAAAGGGGGCAGGAGCGACCCCTGAAATTCCCTGTCAGCCATCCATCCGCCTTGCTTTCCGAGCACGGGGAGCCCAGGGGATGGAGGGCACAACCCGTGCCTCCTGGGAGGGGCACGGAGCCAAAGGGAAGGAAAAGGAGGCTCTGAGCAGCAAACACAGCCCCGGTCACTGCACACTGTGCTGAGCCAGCACCCCTCGAGGCTGTCGCTCTCAGAGCCCTGACTGTGGGACTTGCTGAGCTGGGGGTTCTCCTCAGCCCTGCTCTGCCACGGGTTCACACACGGGACGAGATGCTGAGGCAGCCAACTTTGGGGGACCCAGGGCTGAGCATCCCACCAGTCACTGGAGGCATCCCAGTGGCCCTCAGGAGAGCATCCCAGTGAGCCGAGAGCCTCAGTTGTGCTCTCTGCTGTCCAGGAATAACTCAGGGAATCAAGCAGCAGCCTTGGAGAAGTCCCAGGAGAGCCCAGCCCTCCCACCTGTCAGCTGTCCCCAGTGCTGTCAGCAGCTTCACCAGCATCTTTTCACACACACATTGCCCAGGGGATGCTCATCCCAGTGGGTTTCCCCATGTCATCCACTGCTCAGCCTTTACAGAGGACACCGGTCCTTCACAGAATCACAGAATGGTTTAGGTTGGAAGAGACCTGAAAGATCATCTCTTTCCAGTCCCCTGACATAAACAGAGACACCTCCCACAGGTGCTCACAGCCCCATCCAACCTGGCCTAAGATTCAGATTTACTCCTGGTTTTAAGCAAGGCATGTGTTACCAAGGTCTGACGAGCAGGAGGGACACATTGTCCCCAGCCCACCCAAGTGACTGTGTCCCTGACATGACATGGCCCAAGAGCAAGGCCAAGTGCATGTTATCACCTCAAGTGCAATGGTTAAAGTGTTTCCCACTCTTTTAAGACAACATTATTCCAGTCATGCTAAAATGTTATCGCTAGGATGAAGGGAAAGTGGAATTGCACTCGTCTGAATGGCCTCTTTTGTCATGCATTTTGCAAGGCGTTGAGGCATGAAAGCTTTCAGAGAAACTCGGGTGAATCCAAGCTAGGTGGTTATAAGGCTAGTTACAGACCTGACATGATGGATCATCTTCATTTTCCCATTCCTGTCCTGCTCACAGCAAATCCATTTGCTGGGCAATTAGACTGCAGTCATTACATTATGCTAAGAGGACGTTCCTTTGGCAGCAGGAGGGACCCCAACCAAGAGAAGCCCAGAGTGCTGCCTGCCCATGCCCACCTTCTGACAAATGCAGGGCTGCAGGTAACCCCAGCAGCAGCAACGCCCTCCCAGCTCACATCACACCTCGCCAGGGCCCTCCAGCAACTCACCTGGCATCCAGAGCCACACCACTCTCCCTTATCCACAGCCCTCCAAAGGGTTTGGGATTAAAAGAAATGGCCCTTGGAATGATTTTGCTTAAGGTAATGAGCAGCACGATAAAGATGGACAGTCCCTCTCCTTCAAACTCTTCCTCCAAGGGCTGTTAACCCGGTACTCCCGCTTTCTGTGCAGAACACACGGCCACACAGCTGCTGGCAGCTGGCCTGGGCTCTCTCAGGACCTCCTCCAGCCCATGCCTCCACAGCCCAACCAGTCATCAGCCCTCCTCCTCATCCTTCTCTCCAGGCATCTCCCCCCATCTCCTGCAATTCCCTGCCCAGCACCTCTGCCTTCCTGGAGCTCACGTCTCCGACTCCCTCCACACCTGTGTGTGTGTTCCCATTACTTCTGGGTGAAATAACTGACTAGAGGGTCAGTCCACCTGAAAATTGCTCTCCCCAGACCTAAATGAAACAGATGGGCATTGATGATGTTTTGGGAGAAATTAATCAGCCTGGACCGGCGGCAGCACCAGCAGCTCCCTCAGCCCAATCTCGCCTAATGAATTCCGAGCTCTCTGTCTTAATAGCTCCTGACAAGACTAATTTACTCTTGTAAGTGATTAGAGGGGGAATGATCTCTTAATTGTTGCTTAAGATCCCTTTCGGCATAGCAGGCAGCAAGCAGGGAGCTGCTGGGTCTCGTGTGAGGCAGGGCTGAGCCTGGGGATGCTGTGGGGAGGGACATCACGGGGATGGGCACTTGAGCAGACCTCGAAAAAGGAGGCACCTTTTTTTTTTAGGGAACCGGCGCCACATACTGTTCTGCTACTCACACTCAGGATCCAAGAAAAGTGTTTCCAGACAATACCTATTTTTTTTTAAAAGTTAATAAGTCTGAACTCAGAGAACACCCACCCACAGCAGGACACAAAGAAACACTGCTTGTCAACACTTTCCAGGCTGACATTTCTCTCCAGTGCATCTGGAAACAAAATTTCAGGGTGCCAATATTCTTAAGAGTCAGTTATATAAATATATATATATATATATATACACAGTGTAACACAAAGTTAAAAAAAAAATAAATTTCAACCCCCAAAGTAATTCCAAAAGCAATTTGACTTGCACAAGGTCTCACTGGAAAGCAGACTGTCAGAAATCTTCCCCTATTTTCTGACAAAATAGAAGTTCAGTCCAATTCCTGAAAGGCATTTCAAGCTCAAGTACCTGGAGAACAAGGTCTTCCAAGAGGAAGTGCTTCAATTAAGCTGTTCCCAACCAGTTCTCCCTCCTTCTCCCTTTCCAGGACTTCTCCTGAGGATGCATCTCTGTGCAGAGCTACCACCCAGGAGCCTCCACCACCTATCCAAACATGCTACCAAGACTCCATGTCTTGCCTGCTTGCTCTGACGCCACCCTAAATCCCACTCAGCAGGACACCATGGGCTGCAAATATGCAACCAAGGGGACCCCAAGAAGGGACAGAAGGCTCAGCTGAAAGCCCTGGTTGAGCTGAGAGGTCACTAGAGGGGACCTCTCCCATATCATCCAACCCTCAGTAGCTCTGGGGATGACGTGGGTGCAGCAAGAGCCCTTTTTTGGGAGGGTGCTGCTCAGGCTGCACAGCTGGAGGCAGCAGCAGATGTGAGAAGGGGCCTCCACGGCCTCCATCCCAGATGCCCTCCGCTCCCAATCGATTCCTCCCACATTAGAAGCCAGTCACGAGCCCTGATTGAAGACCACAAGTTTAATGGACTGAGAGCCTGGAAAGGCGCCGAGAGTGACCGGGTCGATTTCTGCATTTACTAAAAACCAATCCCCAGCTAAAGAAAGAAAGAAAAGCTACATCTGCCAATCAAAACAAAAGCATTCCTTCAATGCTTTTCCATTTGAGGGGGGGGGAAGGCAGCAGCAGACACCCCCCTGCCCATGGGCGCATCCTACTTACCCACAGGTGTGTCCTCATTGATCAGTAGGTAGGTGTCAAAGAAGTAGTTGATGAAGTATGGCAGCCGATTGCCCTGACCTGGGGAGAGGACAAAAGCAAGGAGTTATTTCCCTGGCATGGGCCAGCACAGCTGGGAAAGGCTCGGGAATGCACACGGGGGACCAGGCTTGTGATGGTGTGGGGTAACCCTGAGATAGGGGATAGCAGGAGGACAGAAAGCACCATGAGGTCCCCCATTGAAGCTAGCTGGGGAGTCACTTCCCTCTACAGGCCTTTCTGGTTTGGGTATTTTCCTCTGCAGGGTGGAGGCAGAGGGGAAGGGGGAAGCCGACAGCTCAGGGACTGGGAACATCCATTACTGTTTTACTGCCTGATTAATGCCTTCGAGAGCCTTTCGCCTCATCAGCAACCCCAGCAAACCCCCTGCACCTTCCCTCTCCCATCACCCAGTCGCCCTTCCCTCTAATTGCCTCCTTTCACCTTTAATAACCAGGCTCACTTCTTTCCACTCCCTTTTTATGGAGCTGGAAGCTCCGAGCCTGCCCCCGGACCGCAGCCTCATTAGGTGACAGAGTCAAGTGCAGAGCACGTAGGAGAGCAACAGCTGTAGCCTGAGCCAGGGAAAGAGTCAACCAGGAAAGATCTACTGTTCGAGGGATGCAGGGAAAAAGGAGGCAGGGAGAGAAACACAACGATTTTCCAAGAAGGTTTGTCTGAGTGTGCTCGGCATCCCACTTTCAGAAACAAGGACGAGACCAGCATCTCCTTTGCCTGCCCAAGCTCCCAATAGAGGGAGATGCTCCTAAGACCTTTGAAACACAGGTCCCAGGTGTGCATCCAAACAAACCTGCTTGGGGGGACATGGGCACAGGATGGGGGAGCAGCCCAAGCTCCTCCAGGGCTCCCTCCATAACAAGGCAAGGATTTCAGTCAGCACTGCCTTCTTTCCCGAGGCACCAGGTTGGTTAAGCACCTTGAGAAGTGGGAAAGCACTGGAAGCAGTGCTGTTGCAAAGGCACATTTAAATCTCAGCCTCTGGAGTTAAGTATCTGGAAAGAAAATGAGAAGCACCCTGACAAAGTGGGTTATTTTAGAGCTAAGGGCATCTCTGGGGGCTCTGGAGCACCCTCATCACTGGCTGCCCACGCTGGGGCCAGCAGGCTCTGAAGGGGGCAAATGAAGCTAAAACACCTCAAGCAGCCCTTAGCACTAAGGACTCACTTCTGCAAACCCCTCTATTTCAAAATACATTTCTTAATATCACCACTAAAACTAAACACGAATTGTGCTTTCCAAACCCAGCTGCAGCAGGTGCTGGGAGGTGTCCAAACCACCCAGCACGCAGGATCTGTGTGTTAAGAGAGGAGAGTGAGTGGCAACTGAGAGCTGGGAAATGCAGAAGGAGGGCCTGGAGGCAGGCCACTGCTTTGGGCTGCAAATCCCAGGATAAAGAGCAGGGCTGTCACTACACTGCCAGAATTCCAAAGGGCAGTGCGTGATGGGAGGAGATGGAGAGGAAGCATTTGGATGCTACAAAAAAATAGGTCATGTTGATAGATGTGTTCTATGATGAATGGAAGACAGGCCCCCAAAATAGCAAAGGGATGCTGTGGCTGAAGCCACAGCCCCATCAGCCCTGTCTCCCTGGCCAGTCTCAACACTCACATCCCAACCACGGCTACTTCCAGCTCCCCCATAGCCCAGACCACTGCCAAGGGCTGCATCCATGGAATGCCTGCAGGGACTTCTCCCTGTCTCAGATGTGGCCACGAGCTCTTACCCCCATAACCTGGGTGCTGCCGAAAGGTACTGAGCTGCTCTGCAAAACACAAGGCTCCCAACACGTGTCCTGCTGCTCAATTTAGGATGGCCAGGAGTTTTCCTTTCACATTCAACCCAGAGCTATCAATGTTCTGTTGACTTTCTTGACACCTGCCCTCTTGCAGAATTTAATTTGGGAATCACGACCACATGCCACGTATCCTAAAAGCAAGTTCGTGCTTTCCCAAAGGCATCACTGTGATCCAACCATCATCTGTGGCTTCATCTAGTGGATCAGCAGCTGGATTTTCCTTCTGGTAGACTTACACAACCATCCAGTTACACCCTGAGATGTACCATGCCTGTAGCCCTCAACAAAAGGAGGAGTCCCCTCAGAACAGGAAGGATGTGGATCTGCTGGAGCTAGTCCAGAGGCCGCCATGAAGATGCTTCCATCCCTGGAAGCGTCCAGGCAATGCTGGATGGGGCTTGGAGCAACCTGGGATAGTGGAAGGTGTCCCTGCCCATGGCAGGGGGGTTGGAGGTTGACAATCTTTAAGGTCTCTTCCAAGCCAAATCCCTCTGTGATTCTAACATGGCTCTTTGCACATTGGCAGAAAACCATCACTTCATCACACACACCTGTAACCCTTTTCTGCTCCTTCACAAGCTGCCAGCAGGCTCCCAGGGATCACAATCAATGCTGTTTTGATGCTCTGGGGGATTTTCTTCCCTGCAGGTGTGTGTCTTCCATGCCTGCTCCACGTTACCCCCATAAAACCTGCTGTTGGCTTTGCCCTCCAGAGTCAGCACTCACATCCTTGACCATTGCTGGTGTGAGAGCATGGCAGTCCTGGACCCCTTAGTCCCTCCTAACTTGAGAGGATGGAGGTCTCTGCTCATCTCCAGTGACTGCAGCAGTAGCCACGTAGGAGCAGGGAGACCCCACTGCCAAGCCAGAGCTAAACCAGCCTCTTCCAAACAACACTCCAAGCCCACTCAGGCTGCACTTGTGCATTTCCCCAGCTCATGGCTTTGCCAGGAGCTTTGTAAATCTCCTGGGAAGAGGAGCTCCATCACCTGCAGTCCCCAGGGAGCATGGCAGGGCATCCACACAATTCTCCCTGTCCCAGGGACAGGAGTTGTGCCAGCACTTGCTTATCAAGGAGATGACAACCAAGCCCTGGGCAGGGTTTAGGAGAGAAGGACTGGAACACTGCTCTGCTATAAGCCTCCAAATCCCTGTTTCCATGTGCTGCCTCTTCAAGGCTTTGCAGTTTGTTATTGCAACGAAGGAGCAAGCCCCCAACCAGGCAGACAAAACCCACCACCCCAATGGGACACACTGGACACTTGTGGGAAGTGATCTCTCCAGGGGCCAAAGGACTCGCTGTGTTGTCTTTTTTTACTTATTTTCCCCCCTTCCAGAGGAGTGACAGGGCAGTTACCCAGCAAGGCTACACTTGATCCAACACGACACCAGAGGGAGATTGACTGCGCCTGTCAGTCACAGCTAATGTCATCCACTGACTGCTTAATCAGGCTGCCAATCTGGGCAAGCCATCTTGAGGCTTCAGGAGGGGAAGAAAGGGGGAAAAAAGCCTTTATTCCAAAGGGCACAGTGCTATCAAATGGACACACACTCGCTATTGTTTATCAGCAAGAGCCACACAGGCAAGCTCCTGCCCAGCCACCCTCTCCCCCACCAGCACCCAGGGGTTTTAGGCCATTTGTGTAACAATCCCAATTTTCATGGAGCTTTGCTGTACATTTCCAGTACTTATGCACCCTGTGATATGCCAAAACCTGTCTTGAAAGGCACATTTTTTACACCAAAAGGCTGTTGTCCCACCAGCTCCCTGCCAGGAGCCCCCATGCCAGGGAAGACCCAGAGAAACAGTGGGAAGAGAGCTGACTGTGGAGGCTCTGCCAACCCACAACCCTGTCTTCCCTCCATCTGGAATTAGACAAGGGGTTTTGCGGCTTGGAGAAGAGTTGTTTCCCCTCCAGTATATATTAAAGCACAGTTCAGGTAACAATTCTGCTGCTGAAAGCAAAGAGAGAGCCCTGCCAGCAACACCTCTGCTGCTGAACAGCTAACAAGCTTCTGCTTTACATCCTGCCTGTGATCACTCCCTCTAGGTTTCTTCAGGGTTTATTTACATAAATTGACCTGATGCCAGGTCCACCACCAGCTTTGACTTGGTGAATCCACACCTTTAATTGGCCAAGGGCTCGCAACTGAGATACACCAGGAGCACTACCACTGCTGGGTTCACCAGAACATCCATCCTCCTCCAAGGCTCTTTCCAGCCCCACCTGCTCTCTCCCAGGAAGGGCCATCTGATGCCAGGTGTGCAGTCACTAATGACTGCAAGAAAAGCAGGAGCATGATGTGCAGGTCCCCAGGACTTTGTGGGATGCAGGCAGAGATCTGCTTACCCATACCAGCCACATCCCTCCTTCACCCCAGCAATGCTGCTTTGCATAGCCATCAGGAGACCACAAACACAACAATTATTACCTTTGTTCCTTGCAAACCTGAGCCCCCGAGCAGGGAGAGAGCACTGGACAGACATCAGGATGACTTACCCGGACAGACCAGCTCCAGGAGCAAGAGGAGGAGCAGCAAGTTGCCGGCGGCAGCGCGACGCTTCATGGTTCCTGTCAAAGAACAAAGGCAGTGTCAAGTCCAGCACTCCATGGATGTGACCTTGTCTCTCCAAACCAGGCTCGGTGCCCCAGGGGACACTCAGGACACCAACGCTTTGTTTCTGGGGTCACACAGCCCCAACCATCCTCCTGGCGAGTGCCAAATCAAAACCAGGATTAACCTGGGGCGGGGGCTCCATTTTTTCTTTCCCACTTTCCAAGGGCTCCTCTGCTGCGAGGGGATGAGCCACGGTGACCTCCGTGGTCAGGACAGGAGGAGCCCCAGCTGAGATGAGCTGCTCCAGCACCAAAGGGAGATGCTGAGGGTAAGGAAGAGCTGCTGCAACCCGGGAGCGACACAGCAGCGAGCTGTCAGCACCAAGGATTTAAGATGATTTGGCAGAGCGGCACGGGAAGCTTGACCCAGAATCACTGGAGAGGCACCAGGATTTGGGAGGACAAAGCAGAGGCCCTCAAACCTCTTCAACCACCTGGGTGGCTGCAGAACAGCCACTGCAGGAGCACGGGAAGCAGAGAGGCTGGCAAACGGGCCTGCATCTCTGCCTCCCAAATTTCCCCAGCTTCCCATTCAATACAGCACAAGGCTCCTCATGATGAGGCACCAGAATAAAACAGTGCCAAGGAGCTGCACACACAACGCCACATCCTCGCTCAGGGTTCAGAGCACCACATCCAAAGCTTTTTCCAAACCAGTCCCACAAAACCTCAGCAAAGTCCCACTTTGGAAGTAAATTCGTACACGTGGATCTTAAAACATCCCACCCGAGGGGCAAGCATAAATCATATACATGGCACACAGCAGACAGGCACAAGGAAACCCCCAGGCAGCTCGTGAGAACCTGAGGCTGACAGGACACTACAGTGACCCGTCTCTGAAGCTCTCTGTGTTTTCTGTGGGTGCTGTGCAAGTTGTGGGGCAGGGGAATCTTCCCCCACCAGCACGGCACATCCATGCAGCAGCAGCCCCAGGGACAGAGCACAGAGGTGACAGCCATCCTTGGGGACAGCAAGCACAGAGATGAACCTGCAGTTAAACACGGAAGCAGCTCCCACTTGAGATCAAGCGCTGGCCAGAGCAGAGAGGGCTGAAACGAGTAATAAATCCCTCTTTCCATTCACCAGCTCAAGCAGGGACTCGTTACACTTGCAACTGGTCCTATGCACAACAAGTTTTGGTTCACCTGGTGCTCGCAGCACTTGGAGGACAGATCACTGAAGCAACAGACCTGAAAATGCTGTTGTGACACGTGTGATTCCCACCCGGGGAGCATCCAGACAGACAGCTCATCCCTAAACCCGAGGTACCACCTTTGCCCACCATTCATGGAAGCACAGAACGGTTTAGGTTGGAAGAGACCTTAAAGACCATCTAGATGCAGCCCCCCTGCCATGGGCAGGGACACCTTCCACTAGATCAGGTTGCTCCCAGCCTTATCCAGCCTGGCCTTGCTTAACTTTTTTCCTCTCCATTTACCCCAAAGGCAGCAGCTCAGCCTTCCCTTCACAGCATCCTGCTCTATACAGACTAAATACAATGCCAGCAGGCAGTTATCCCAACACGTGGCACTGCAGCTGGGAGCCCAGCTAAGGTGGAGGGTTCTGCACTCCACTGCCCCCCAAGAGATTCATGGGCACCCTCGTGGATGCTCCTACAGGAGCTTCAAAGCAATAGCTGCACGTATTTTAGTTTTACTGATGGATGTGTCAGAGAAGACAGCTCATAACAATTCTGTCACCGCAGAAAGGGCCTGAAATTCTAATTTCTTCAGCTATTTTGCAACGAGAAAACATCTGGGAGGAAAGGTCTGTGCCTAGGCAAGAGAAACGGTGCTGTGGTGTATTTTGTGCATCTTTAGGAATTTCAGTGCAAGCCTGAGAAGACATTTGGGGTTGGCAGGGCTTCACTTTTAGGTGTATCATGCCAGCCTCCCCAGCAAACAGGGAAAGGGCAGGAGAGTTCAAACCTCCACCCCTCAACAAGCTTCTGATTTCTGAGTGCTCAGTATCAGCAGAGCATCCAAAAAACCAATTTCTAAACAAAAATCACCAGTTCCCCAGGAGCCAGGCATCCTAACAGGCCCTTTAAATCTTTAGATCCGGCCAACAAAAGCAGAACAGATTCTTCCAATAGAGCAAAACACCAAACATCTCAATTTCCTCCCTTGTTTTGATAAGTTTTGGGGAGGAGAAAATCTCAGATATAGACAACATCCCCGTTTCAGACCCCTGCATCTCCCCTGGCCAGCATCAAACCCTGGGGTGCAGAGCCCCAGCTCGCTGTGCTGCAGCCAGTGAGGATAGGATAGAAATGAGTTTCTCTGTCTTCTGCAGTGCCAAAATGCCATTGAGGAGAACACTAACTTTCCTCTCAAGCAGCACCACTATCAGCCCAAGCGAGCGGAAACATTATTTTCCGGCTTCACAGCCCGTGTTTAAAAAGCAACAGGGCAGTGGAAAAACAATTTACGTGATGCAGAAATCAAGGCAGCTGACAGCATCCCCTTTCGAGTGTCCTGATAAATCTAAATATTGTATATTCCAAGTCAGTCACTTCATTATGTAAGTAATTGCCTGAAATGTCATTTTGATTTTCCCTGTCTTCATTAATATTGCAGCTCTTCACTGGTTCCCCGAGATGGTTCACTCGAATATTGCAAATTTAAGGAATGGGATCGAGAAGTCTCCGGGGAGAACTTAAAAATTGTGACTAAGAGCATATTAAATTGCACCTTCTGCCTGAAAGAGGCTCTTTGGAGGAAGCATTCCGTGTGGTTTCCAGCATAATAATGTCTCTGGGCAAGTCGTCCCTGGGAACTCAACTGTTGCCTCCTGGCTGCCAAAGCACTAATGTGAAACCAGAGGTTTCCCCATCTGCTGGCAGCTGCTCCCTGGGGCACACGGAGCAGCAGAGCCTCCATAAATGGTGATGGACGGGAACCAGAGGAAACACCACAAATGAGTCCAAGGCTTGAAAGTTTAGGAACCAGCTCAGGTCAAGCAGAGGTTTTTCAGCCCGCTTTCCCCAAATGCCTCCTTCCCAAGCCCGGGAAGTGGCTTTTTTGCTACTTAAACAGCACCACTGCATCCCTAAATGTGGGGACACAGATGGAGACCGGCCAGTGCTGGCTCCAGCCCTTGGCATGCCCCCATGCCAGTGGTCCTCCAAGAGCCTCCCACCACCTCACCTCTGTGAAAAACCAGAGTTGAGATGCTCCCACTGCTCAAGCCCAGGCCATGGATTGCTCTTGGGGTGCCTAAGCATCAGCTTCAGGGCTCTGCTCCTGCCGTGGTTATTTTCACAGGCACTGCTGGGCCCCTGGATATGAGAGCAGCTCCACACACAAAACACTCCACTGCCTCCATCAGAGCTGCGGTTTTGGAGCTGGGCTGGCAGAGATGCTCCACATTTGAGCTCCTTTAATCATTCCCTGAGTCCCTGGCCCCTCTCCCCCCAACCTGGTCTTCCCCTCCCCAAACAGCACTGCAGCACTTGCACCTCAGGATTTACAGTGTCAGCCTCTCCCCCTTTGCTCCGCGCTGTTCTAGGAGCAAAAAGAAGAAATGGAAGTGTAAATCAAAGCATCTCCCAAACGGCTTCCACGGGAGAAAACTACGTGCCTTCCCAAAAAGCCCCTTTTCCGGTGATGAAACACAAACGACGTCCCCCAGAAAGGGAAGCCCGGCGGCCGGCGCTGCCCACCCACCTCCCTCCAAAGGATTCGCTCCAAAGGATTTGGAATCCCTCCAAAGGATTCGCTCCTGAGGTGCCACCAGGATGCCACCGTGTCCGTGGAATCCATCTAGCTCCTGGAGGACACCTCTCTCCCCAGCACCCCATCCGTGCCCACTCTCCCGAGCTTCCTCCAACCACTGTGGTCCCCTTGGAAGAGTGGCCAGGAGACGGTCCAGCCACCAAACACGCATCCAAGGAAGCACCCCTGAGACCCCCCTTCAGCAAAGCACAGCACTTGGCATCATCCCTCACACCAAAAAACAACCACTTCTGCTTTCCCAGCTTCCCCATCCCTCTGCTCCTTAAAAACAAGCACCACCAGAAATCCACCTTTTCTTATTACAATTGCCTCTTGGCCAGGGCTTTACAATAAGCAGGATTCAAAAGGAAAAAAAAATTACAAGTTAATTTTGATTTTTTTTTTCTTATTTTTTTATTCCCACCCCCATATTGGCATGAGCCATACCCGAATCATAATTCCCAAAAATAACAAATTGCAGAACAGGGTAATCAGAGGTAAATTGATATTGATAAATAAGCTTTTCTTTCGTGCGGTAGGTGGTTTATTTTAATCTAATGAGTTTTATATTTTCTGAGCTTTCAGATTCCATGATGAAGAGCCGTCCCCGCTAGAATTACAAAGCACTTTGAAATATTGTAATTTTATGGCTCATTTTGTCAGGACTCTTGAAAATGAGATTTGTTCCCAGTGAAAAAATTTGCCCTTTTTTTTTTCCTCTCCTATTCCCTGCAGCGAGGGGAAATAAAATTTCCTTGTTAAATAAATACAGGCCAGGATATTGGTGTGCACATGGTGGGAAGCATGGATGCCCACAGGGAATAAAGGGCACAGCTGCTGGTACCTGCAATGACCCACCTAAGCCCTGAGGTGGTACTTGCAGGAGAAAGAGCATGGAAAACACTCTCTGTCCTTCCTTTATCCCAAAAGTAAGGCTGAGGTCGGAGACAGGGGTGTTTTCTCCCCACAAAGCTCTGCACATCCTAGCCAGCATCAACTGGGGTACTCAAACCTTGTTTCTTCCAGGGAAAAAGCTGGAGCTGTTACTGACTAACAACTCATAACACCAAAGTGTTTCCCACAGTTCCAGCAGTTTATTTCCATTTCAAAACCAGGACGTTTTGGTTGGGGCTTCCAGACGTTTGCTTTCCCATAGGAAACAAACATTAGCTGCAAGAAACATTAACACATTATTTAACCGAAAACCCAAGCCCAGAAGAAAACATCTTAGAACATCTCAGTCCATGCAGGAAAGCTTTGTCCAGGTTGAAAGGGACACTGGTTTTCCAAGTCCCTGCCACAAGATAATTCCAACAACTCTGCATAAGCAACATGCAACCCTTGCCTTCCTCCACAGCAGCACAAAACTGTGGCATCACCAAGCAAAGTCAAATAATGCATCCAATTCACTTCTGCATCCATTCAGTATTAAAATAACACCCTGGGAGCTTCAGGAAGGGAATCCTCATTCCCTGCTGCATCAGTCACTGCCACCTATCCCTCCACGGCGAGGGCAGCATCTTCCCAATTTATTTAAGTGGGGCAGCACTGGCTCCATGGAGTCTCCAGCACCGGTTGCTAATCACCATAGGCATCATAGCAACCATTTTCCATCACAAAACTTCACTTCAGCTGGAACAGCAGCTCCTGAATTAGGAGGAAGGCTGGGATGGGGCACTGAGACCAAGCCAACAGGCTCCTGGCTCTCCTGGGCTGCACCAACACGGAGGCAACACGGCAAAGCTGTGGAGCAAATGATGCTAACGTGAGATGAAAAGGTGGAAAAGCAGCCAACAGCAACAGAGTTTGGCTTAAAGAAAAAAAGAGGGAGGAAAAAAAGGAGGGGGGAGAAAGAAGGGTGGGAATTCTTGCTTTGGGAGAAAGTAGAAAGCTGAATGCAGTGAAGTGACACACAGAGTCTGGTCTTACAAGACAGGAATCTCCCTCCAGGCTCTTAAAAAACATACAGAAATGGACAAAGTGGCAAATGTAAGGATGCTGAAGGCCTGACTCCAAGACTGCTCAGGAATGGGATGCCAGACACTTTCTTCTTGTGCCCTGCCTGGAAGAGGAAGGCTTCCCTCTGACTGAGGGTGGGCAGCAGCCTGGCTGGACTTCCAAGCACTGCCATCAAAACGACGCAGGAGTGTCCAACATGCTCCAGCTGCCACACATCATTTGTGAGCACAACTGTACCACTGCCACCGATCCCGGGGCACTCCTGCCTGCGCCGCGTCAGACGCGCTGGGGTTGGGGGTTTAGAGGGAAAAAAGAGGAGAAGATGTGTGAAGTAGAATTAAAGAGAAAAAAAAAAGAGGCATGTTGCTGGCAGGGACTGGCACAGCACCTCCCTCTGTGCCACGTTCAGGTGCAGCTTTCAACGTGAGCATCACCTTTTTGCAGCAGGAGGGAGCACGGCCCAAGCGTCACCCTAAGGGATCCCCCCGTGACAGCGTGAGCGACACGGTAAAGAATTCAGCATCAACCCCAAGAGCAAGTCATCAGCCTCAGAGCCACCAGCTCTTCACAATCAGCCACCAAACTGCCTTTTAAAGCCCTGCCAAAGAGGATGGGTGAGTTATTTAACTCCATCTCCCTTGGTCAACACTCAGCGCAGCAGACACCGCTCCCAGCCCAGGACCTGGGTTGTGCGTGCACCTGGGATCTCATCCCATCTCCCTGCCTCCAGCTACTCCTAAGCTCCGTGCTGGATGTTTACATTGCTAAAAGGAAGCAACAAGGCTGTTTGCTTGGAATTATGGTGACTGGAATGGCAGACCTTAAAAAGAGTGGGAAATAGGGATGCTTCAGAGGGAGGGGAAAAAAATACAACAACCCTAAGAAAACCCACAAAACCCCCTTCACACTGAGCAACCAGAGCTGCAAAGGCTCTCAGGCCATTTCTTTCCTCATCCAAATCAAGAGGGAAGTGTCCTTGCTGCTTTCACACAAAGCTCACTTAACTTCCAGTGAGAGGCACTTTGCTGCTCCAGACCTTTTCAAGGCCCGCTGGCTGTTCCAGCTGAGAACAGGGAAGCTTTGCCTGATGGAGCAACACTGCGGGCACGCTGGGGCCAATCACTCGTTGCCTGGAATTGCAGGATCAGGGAGAAAACGAAGTGGGAGAGCCAGCACAGGGAAAGAGAGATAGGGACACTTGGGAGGCATCCCCTGATCCTGAGGAGCAGCCCTGGAGAGCAGAGACTGAACAGAAAGACAAAGGCTTTCAGCAGAGATGGAGTTATTTGGATTAATGGCAGTAGTTCATCACGGTGACAGGTTTGTTCATGCAAGCCCTCCTGAGACCCCAGATGGGGCTGAGGACCCTCAAAGCTGTTCAGTCTCTCTCCTACATGCCTTTTCCATAGGTGCAGCAGCCCAGGCTCCAGCATATCCCTCTATTTCCATCAGGAATTTGCCCCCAGTGCCCCTCTCTCCCCGGCATACTCCAAGCAGAACTTCTTTCTGCCCCAGAGAGCAGCTGTTATATCAAACACACAGATCAGGGCAAAGCAATTCAGGCTCTGGCAGAGGCTCTGGAAGGGACAGCACAGCCCTCCCACACCCAGAGCAGTTTCCATTGCAAGACACAGCCAGCAAGGTCCTTGTTCCCAGGACACGGGTTCAAAGGGATGCTTCTGGGAGGCTGCCTGGCAAAAGAGACCATGTGTGCCCAGGATTGCCCCTCTGGTTGGAAGGGACCTTAAAAACCATCCAGTGCCACCTCTTGCCATGGGCAGGGACACCTTCCACTAGACTGAGTTGCTCCAAGCCCCGTCCAACCTGGCCTTGGACACTTCCAGGGATGGGACAGCCACAGCTTCTCTGGGCAACCTGTGCCAGGGCCCCACTGCCCTCACAGGGAAGGATTTCTTCCCAGTATCTAATTTTCACTTTTGTGGACTGAAAGCCACCAGGCTCCACAACCAAGTGTTTCCTGCCCAGAGTTAGAGCTCAGCACAGCCCGTGGATAAATGCTATTCCAGTCCCTGCCACAGCATCCTGGTCCTTACCAGACCACTGGCAAGATCCAGGACATCTGCAAGATTTGGGTGAGTCTTAACCACTGGGATTCCTGATTTCTCCCCATTTCAGCTGCAGAATCTATACACTGAAATAGAGTCGGATAACAACGTAACAATGAAGGCAGGAATTGTCGCGTTTGTAGGTCTTGGACCCTGAAAGCCCAAAACGAACCCTAGTTCTCCTGCAACATTATTAAGTCTTAACTGGAAGAAGCAAGACATTGTACTGGGGAAAAAACCAAAGAAGTTTAGGTTGCACATGGAACTGTTCATGCTCCCAAAGCAAAGCTCTAGCTCAATTAGCCCGGCTGCAATATCCTGGCTGCGAGCAGCTGGGATGTTTTACACCCTAATAAGAGGTCACAGCCCCTCATCAAGACAATCCCATATCCTAAAGCTTCTTAAATTCAAAAATAATCTGTGCTCCAGACCATCTACACAGAACATCTAAGAAACTTCATAAATTAAATCCTTTTTAAGTTAAGAGGTCCTCACCACCCCAGCTGCTCCAGGGGTGTGCTCTGAAGGGGATTGCAGTGCCCTTTTCCTTTGCACACTCCCACTGGGTCAGCAGAGAAACTGCCATGCCATGGACATTACTCTGGAGATTATTGCAGCTGGGCAGCCAGAAAATAGTTTTGGTGCTGCCTCCATCCCTGCTGTATCCAGGGGATGCTCCTGGGAGGGACGTGCAGCCCCTTGGCACATGGGCTGGGTGCCCTTACCAGGCTCAGCCACAGCAGCCAAGCCCCACAGCTCCCACCTCTTTCAAACACTGCCGTTCCCACTTATCACCAAAAAAAATCTGAAACGACGAGAGCTCATCAATTTTTACCGTTTCCCACAAAGAGAGTGTTTTACAACCTGGTCTTCAGACAAACCAACGTATATTTTCACTACACAATCTTGACTTGTGCTACAAAACCTCCGGTTTGCCTTCCTAAACAAGAGGGAGGAAGGCGGTAAAGGAAAATGGAATTGCAAAGGGATTTCTCCTCCCCGAGTTCCCCAGGACAGGGGGGAAGGAGAGACAATCATAAAACTCACTCTGTCAAAACACTCACCTGGATTTTCGCAAATGCCAGTTTCCCATGGGAATACCTTATCCCCCTCATCCCTCCCCCCCAAAAAAAATAAATTTAAAACATTTTTAATGCACCGGCTCTATCTCGTGCCGAGGCTACATTGCACGAGGTATCCCAGGCTGCTGCAGGACGCACCGGGAAGATCCGGGGAAGGAGCCTGGCTTGTTGCGCGCAGCCTCCGGCAGCTCCGGCAGCCCTCCTGACCCCCTGGACATCCCTCCTGCCCAGGGAATCTGCTGCCAGACACGGCTTTGCCCCCAGCACAGGGGAAAAAAAACCCCAAACCAACAATAAAGAAAACATGCATCAGCATAGGAAATGTCCCGTTCCAGCATCCCCTTCCCGGAAAACACCGGTGGATAAGAGAGAAGCAGCAGCTTGGGGAAACGAGAGTGGCTGGCAAGGTGGTCAAGAGAACATGTATTTAAAGAAAAGAGGATTGCGGGGTTTGTGGAGGATGAAGGAAAAGAGCAGCAAGTCAAGAATCGTGGGGTTGCGGGGAAATTCCAAATAAAGTGTTTTCTGAAGAGATCCAGCGTTTTAAAACGCTGCTTTCCTATTAAATAATGTTTTGAGGGGGTTTAAAAATCCCACCGCTCCCATTGCGGCTCAGCCCCCACTCGCGGCTGCGGCGCAGCATTCCCACGTCTGGGAAGAAGTTCGGCCCCGGCTTATCCCAGAAACTTTGCAGCTTCTCAGCAGCCCAAACTGCAAATTAGAGACGGGGATGGGGGAGGGAGGGGGCACCGCGTTTGCCTCCCTCGGGGGCAGGACAGCAGATCCCATCACACATTTACAGCATTAGTTTTGGGAAAAGGGGAGAAAGGTTGGGCTCCCCCTTCTCCTGCCGCTGAAACCACCGCGCTGAGCGACTCCCCGCGCTCCAAAACAATATCAGTAATGGCAGGGCTCACCCCCCCAAAAAGCTGTCCCCTCAGCGAAAGCAAATCAAGGAGGTTTGGCAAGAGGGACCCCGCGCAAAGCCGCCCCCCGGCAAAGGGAAGGGGTGATGCCGAAGCCTCCGCGCATCCTCCTCGCCCCCCCCTCCGCACCCCTCCCAAATAAAGAAATACACGAGGAATAAGGAAAAGCGGCGGGCATTACCTGCGGTGGATGTGTCGGGGTCCGGTGTCAGCGGCGACCCCCCCCCATTGCTCCCCCCCGCCGCCCTGGAGCCGCGTGAGCCGCCGCGGGAGGAGGAGGAGGAGGAGGGAGGAGGAGGAGGAGGAAAGGGAGGGGAAAGGAAGGAGCCCGAGAGGAGCTGACGCGGGCGGCGCAGCGCCCCTTGCCCAGGTATCGAGGATTTCAGCGCCGGCTCCACCTTCCACCCCTTCTGATCCCTCCCTGGGGACTCCCAGCCCCCCAAATCCCAGGATCGCCCCTCAAGCCCAGGGCTCGCCCCCCCGCCCCCAGACAGCGGTTGCTTCAAACATAACTTCAGCCCGAGGCAGGCGCTGGTTACTCGAAGTTCAACTCAGCCTCGGTGGCTTGAATTATTTTTTTTCTTGTTAATATTATTATTATTTATCCGCCCCGTGTGCAACAGCAGCCGGCAGGACCCGGAGCACGTAAATCATACATGAGCGGGAAGGCGATCCGGGCACGTTGTGCCAAGAGAGCCGCAATGTCCCTCCCCAGCTCCTCTCCCCCGGGCACCCGAAGCCTCCTCGGTTTCCACAGACACCGTGTTGTATTTGCCGTGCTGCTGATCCACATTTCCAACTAACCCTTCTTGCCACTGCTCCTCCCCAACCCCGTGCCCTCCCAGCTTTCCTAAATCTGGCAGGACATTCCTGCCTCCAGCCCTGAGACCTCCCTACAAGCCAAATCTCACTGCTACGCCCCATTTCTTGCCTTCTCGGAAGCAACAAAGCCGTAAAAAGCCACCTGCAGTCACATCAATCCTCATGCCGAGGGGGTGACTCCATGTCCCTGAATCCCAGGAGGGTCAGGGCTTTGGGTCCTGCCCTGCTACACACACCAGCCTCCCACCACGGGGGACTTGGAGGAGCTTTACCATCCCACCAGACCCCATCGTGACCTCTTTAATTAAAACACTAAGCAAGTGCAGTTTGTGCTGCTAAAGCCCATCTTTGAGCCTTGCCTGGGAATCCCAGAATCCTATAATGGTTTGGTTTGGAAGGGACATTAAAAATCATCTCATTCCAACCCCCCCTGCCATGGGCAAGGGCATCTTCCTCTAGACCACGTTGCTCCAAGCCCCATCCAACCTGGCCCTGAACACTTACAGGGATATGGGGGGGCCTTCCCCTCTACTCACCTCAACACCTCTCCTCCTGGAGCATCAGTAGGCAAATACCCCTACAGGAGCAGGAGGGGGTAATTATGCCTTTGCCTCCCTTGAGCAGCTTTTGCTAATTATGCAATTAGCACAGGGCTGATTGGTTTGAATTGGGCGGAGGTCTGGTCCTGGTGCTCTCCCCTCAGCCCTGGCACACCTGCAGCTGCTTAGGGGTTAAAAACCAAAGGCCCTGGCAAACAGGTGAGTGCCATGAGCTCCCTAATGAAGGTGCCAGCACATAATTTCCTCCCATCACACCTGGGCTGTGTTGGGTTTGTTAAGGAGTTGCCCTCCCCAGTTTGCACTGAAGTTGGAGGTCACAAGGAGGGCAAAGAGTGGGGCTGTTACGTGTGGGGCTCTGAGCATCCTGCTGAGCTGAGCCCATTGCAGTCTGGGGAGTTTATTCCTCCTGGGATCTCTAGCCCTTCCTTGCCTTCTTAATAGCCTACAGCCAGGATATTTACATTATGTTCATCCCAGGCACGTCCATACAATCAGAGAACTAATCAGGGGAAGAAATGGCAAAAGAGGGGAGGAACCAAAGCAAAACCATGTGTTAAGCAACTTGAAGACACGTTTCAGGCCTGGATGGCTGTAGCCCTCTGCCTTTGCACAGGGGATGTCTCACTTAACGACTCTCCTGGTGAATTCAGGTCAGGGTTTCTATTTAAATAGAAGCACACCTCTCTTCTTCCTAATCTCTGCCCAGTTCCTACGCCTTGGCTTCACACCACAGATTTCCGCTCACATCCCAACTCCTTTGAAGAAGTGTCACCTGTTTTACATAAGTCAGCTCTAACAAAGCTGAGTTCCCCCTGGCCTGGGGGTCTGGCTTGGGCTCCTGGTCCCATTCCCAGTGGAGTACAGGCTGCACCTTTTCCCATGCAGGAGGCAAGGGAGGACTAAGGGGGGTTTCAGTGCCTAGGTTCATGAAACCCACAGGAATTCAGTGTCTTGTGATCTGTACCTCCCTGTCAAGCTCGGTTTAAATCAGGCAGGAACAGCAATAGCTGTGTGCAGGCTGGACCTCAAACCGACTCACTGAGCTGATGTTCCCAAGCTCCTGTTTGAAGAAAGCCACATCTCTCTGAGACCCAGCCCACGGGGGATGTGCCTTTTAACAGGCTCCTAGCTGGGAAAAGAAGGGAATAAAGGAAAGTGATGCATTGTGAGCAGAGGGATGCTCCCAGTTGCTACTGGGATAGGAGGCCACCGTAATTACTGCCAACCCTGAAGCAGGGAGCTGAAGGGATGGCATAACCTCCCTGCTCTCCCAGCCTTTCTCCACGGGCTCATTACTATAAACCTGATTTTTTGGGTGGCAAATCCTGTGACCTCCCCTCTCCACCCTGCCTGCAAACATGGAGCAGCTCGGCAGAGCCTTTCACAGCCTCCTGGCACCACTCACTCAACCTTGAAATTGTACTGCAGGGCTTCTCCCCTGCTCATTTTCCATCTAACCACGGAACATTCCTGCATCCAGCTCTCCCCACGGTGTATCACTCCTCTCTCTGCCTTCCCCAGCCCTTCTGCTGTGAGCGGTGGGATCACTGTTTGTCTCTAAATAGATGAAATATCACATGGAAAGAGGGTGAAATATGGACACGTGAAAATCCTGCCCCACCAAGGTATTGAATTATTTCTGCTTGCCATGGACCATGTACTGCTGTGGAATCCAGGGTCAGCACCGACATCAGCTGCCTGACAACCAGCCCGTGCAATACTGTGCCATCAGTCATTTCCTCACGCCTCCTTTTTCCCAGCAGTCTCCCACAAGGATCCCTTGATGTGCTTCCCCAAATTGCCATCCCTTTTTTTTTCCCCAGTAAATAAAACCTGTGCAGAAGTGCAGGAGGGTTTTATGCTCAGCACATGCAGCCCATGCCCCCCCCCCGCTTCTTTTACTTTTCGGGATGCAAAGTGGTTTTGTGTCCCTCAGACCACAAGCCCCATAGGGATGGTGGTATCCTCCATCTCCCACAGCCCTCCAGCATGCCATGTCATGGGGTGGGTTGGGATGGTGGCATGAGGGGGCAGCTCCTCCCGGTGCTACCCTCTTGCCCGTGTCACAGAATTAATTTGTGCAGCAGTCATAGAGTTTTCTTTTTGACCACCTGTGCTGTGGCTGACAGTGCTGGCTTTTCCAGTGTGAAATTAATTTCCAGGTCCATTTCACACAGAATTTTAAGGCCAATATTAGGATCATGCTGTTTGTTTAGGAATTTATGAGTGGGGGAGGCTGGTGAGAAAGCTGAACAAAGTTAAGGGATCGCTGGAGTTCTCTCTCTGGAGAAGAAAAGTGCTGGAAAAGCAGCTGGTTTTGGGGGTCTTTTTTCCCCTTTAAAAGTACTGGGTTTCAAATTGCATCTTTGTAAGGTGATAGTCCATCTGGAGACAATAGAAAGGGTGGTAGCTGGGCACACCTTTGTAGCACGTGCCTAATTCTGTAGCATCATTCACCAGCTCACGTTTACAGGTGGGTCCAGGTATGCTATCCCTGGATAAACCAGCTCCAGCTGGGACAGGGCAGTGGGGGCTACACATGGTGGTAACACATGGCAAGAGGAATCAAAGTGTGAGCCCCAAAAAGCCTTGCAGGACCTGGCTGAAGCTCGGAAGCTCTGCCCTTTGCAGAGCCTGAAGCAGCCTATTTGCAGAATGCATCGTCTCCCTTTGCAACCCAAGTCAGAGCCAGCAGGACCTGTCCCCTGCCAAGGGTGCCAGAGCACCCTGTGGCCCCAGGCTGGGCTTGTTACATCCAGAAATGGTTAGTGAGGGCAAAAAACCCCTTTGTACCAACCCTCCGTGCAGCTGGAAGCACTTTCCACTGGCTTTTGAAACAGCCCTTGATGTAATTTCCTACTGATGGGGAATGTTAGTAAACTCCGAGGTAACGAGGATTCAGTGCTGATCCAGGTGACCTGGATCGAGGGCAGCGACAGCGAGAGGGGGCAGCTTTGGGGGGCTGGGAGATAACTACCCCGAGTCTCTTCACACCACACACTAAGGCATCTTTCTCTTAGCTTTGAGCCCTACCTTAACCTGCTCGGGTTTCTTTCTTCCGCTCGGTTTATTCTTTCTTCCTCAGCAGAGGAAAAGGTGCCATCTACAGGCACAGAGAATCCACGTGCAGGCGCAGCCTCCTTGTACAGGCACAGCCCTCCACATGTCCCCACCTCAGGCTCCTGTCCCCTGCCGTCATCCCCCCTTCTGGGTCACCTTCCCTGCAGTGTGGTCTCTGAGCTGTGTGTCCAGGTTGTTCCCTCTTCGGGGTCAGGGAGCATCAGAGGGCTGTGCCAGGTAGACGATGACCTCCCTCCTGGCCAACCCTTGGGCACACCTGTGTTTACCCTTGCTAGTAACCCAGTGGAGTAGCAGGATAAAAACTCAAGAGAAGGTGACCACCATGTCCACAACTTGGGGGGAACCAGAAAAGGGGACACAAAGGAAATTTGGTCACACTGTTGCCTCAAGGGAATCCTGGAGGGCTCCTCTGCTGCTTGCCCAGTGTTACCACTTCCAGCCCCATGGGTCTACCTGAGCTGCTCAGTCTGACATTATACTCTTCTGCCATGCTCTGCTCTTACAGCTGCCTCTCATTCAATCCATTTTGGCTGGGTTCACACACCTGTGATGAAGTGTGAGTACAGGGCAGTGGGGTGACTATAGTGAGGGGTGACTCCTGCCCAGCTGGAGGGACAGTGTGTGCAACGGCCCCCAGACTCAGCGTGGAGGTACTTGCACTTTGGCCATGAAGGGCTTTTGGTGCTGTTTAAGGGCAAAAACGAGTCTGAGAGGTCTCCAAGGTGATGCAGTTAAAATGGGAGCCAGGTCCTGGAGATGAATATTCAACGGGAAACTCCCAAGGTTGCCCCAGCAGAGCTCTACCCGCCTCACCACGCCTAGGGCTCGCCAGGGTGGCAAAGAGAAGGCGATGCTGAAGAGCGGAGTTAATGCCAGGCAGCCACAAGCCCGGGGCTGCTCCTGCTTCAAAGCCCCTTCTCGGGTACCCCCCAACAGCCTGCTTCATATTGAAAGCATTTGTCACAGCAGACACTCCCTCCCGTGCTGCTGGCACCCCAAGCTGTGCAGTGCAGAGCGAGGGGGGGTGGTCACAAAATCCGGGATAGAGGATGAGCTGGGAGGGGGGTCTGCACGCCCCATCCATCAGCATGCAGGGAGGGCAGGGGGATGGCTTGTTCAGCTTTGCCCAGCCTGCTCCAGGCACGCTGGAATTCATGCCCAGCCAGCCCCAGCTCCTCCACTCCCCCGCCACGGCGTGATAAATTAGGAGGAAAAGTTTCTCATCTCAGTTTGTTCTTGCAGTGCCGTCCAACAGAGCACAAGCCTGTCTAATCAGGAGCTACAGTCCTTCACCATCTGTTTGGAGCCTAATTACAAATGCAGAAAAATAATGTGCTTTACAATTGCACCAGTAAATGCTGTAAATGATTTAAATGCATGCATATGTTCCCTGCAGAATTCAGCATGCATCTGCGACTTCTTCTGCTCACATTAGGCACACAAATCAAGGGAAAAAATACCCAGATCTGACGAACAGCATGTCCCTAGGACGGTGATTTTTATCCCTTTTTTTCCCCCTGCTGGAATGGCAAACAGGGCTTTTTTGTAACAATTCATCCAGCAGCGTTTTCTTTGCTTCCATTTTAAAAACTGTTTATCACTGCTGTGTAAATATAGTACAAATTACTCCATAAAACATGTAAAAGGAGAACAGCAGCCGGGCAAGCCTGCAGCTGGCTGGCAAGGTTTCAAAGCCAAGTTTTTTTTTCCTCTGGGGCACCTACAGAGGGTCAGGATCCAGCTCAGCTCATCTGCTGGGGATGGTGACCCTCCCCAAGCCCCTGCTGAAGAGGATGACCACTCACATTTCATAGAATCATGGAATGGTTTGGGTTGGAAGTGAACTTAAAGATTATGTTGTTCCAACCCCCTGCCATGGGCGGGGACACCTTCCACTAGACCAGGCTGCTCCTGGCCTTGAACACTTCCAAGGATGGGGAAGCCACAGCTTCTCTGGGCAATCTGTTCTGATGCCTCATCACCCAAGGATTTCAAGCCCTTGAGTCACATGTCCATCTCCAGGAAGATGCTTCCCTAACAAAGGGGAAAAAGTGCCAAGAGCTAAATTACCTTGAAAATACCTTTGCCATGGCTGCAGAGGCGTCAGAGAGCATCACCTGCTCTGCTGTGGGGTGACAGCTCTTCACTCATTGCCCCTGTATCACCAGTAGTCTCCATTCCCACAGTCGGTCCAACGAAGGCAATCCCACTTTTGACCTGCAGTGCATCCTGTCCAAACACTGAAAGGATGAGTCCTGCCCCAAAACACGTGCAATGGAACAGCCAGGAGGCAGCAGATCTTCTCTTTGGCCACCACCGAGGTGATGCTGAAGGATAATGAGGTTGTTTCAGAGGTGCTTCCCCCCTCCCAAAGGGTAACAGCACTGCCCCAAAGCCTCTGCAATGCAAAGCCTGGTGTCACAGAGGCAGCATTTCTACCCTGTGGGGCACTCCATTGAGTGAGGAGAGGCTGGACAAGGCTTTGGACATGAGAGAGAATGAGGGAAAGCCACTTGCAATGATGGGAAATGAGTATCACTCCAAAGCAAAAATTCCCTTTTCCTCCTCCAGCACATTTGTTTGCTTTAAAGCCCCAAATACCAACACTTAACTGCTCCAGCTGTGAAGCAGGGAGGGGTAGCTGGCACCACAGAGATGAGAGAGAGGACAAAAAGAGGTCAGGCCTAGGCTCAGTGGGTCTCCTTTGAGCTGAAGCTGCTGCAGATGCGTCCCCTCTGCTTTCTGCCCTTTCATCCATTCCCCTCCTGCTCCCCACGCCCTCCTGCCTTGCTGCTGCTGCTTTGCCAGTTCCCAGCTTTCATCCCCCCTCAGCCACTTGGATTTAACTCCAAAGGCTGCTGGAAAAGGCGGCATGGGGCAGGGACAGCATTCCCACCGTGCCGGGCTGCCAGCCCTCTGCAGCACTGGGGCTCTCCATGCTCCTGGTGGGAACGGCAGCGATGCCGGCCCCGAGTGCAGGGATGTCTTTGCCTGTCTTGGATTCACTTCCACATCGTGGGCTCACCCTCATGAGTTCTGCAATGCCTGAGCTGCTCGATTCACAGCCAGGGAGGAGATGGGGCCAAGCCCTGCAGAGCATGTGGCCCTTCCCTGGCGCGCCGGCACCGCCCACCTCCCTGGGCTGGGAGATGGGGAAAACATCTACAACCCTGCCAGTCTCTCTCCAGCAGCCGAGGGGATGGTGTTAATCGAAGGAATGAAGCCTGGGAATGCACTTTTGGGCAGGTAAGGAAGACCCTAAAAACATAAGTTGTGGCTGCACTTTGACTGGTGTACCCAAGACAGACCATCCTCCATTCCTCCACCGTTTCCCTCCTCATCCCACTTTTCATTACCTTGAGCTCCTTGATATAGCCCACACTGAGCAGCAGATGTGACTTCACTCAGGTAGTGTAATGACTTCTCTGTTGTTATATGCCATTCCCTATAAATTACTCATCCTCTTTTGCAGGGGGATCGCCGAGAGGCTCATGGCTCAGGCTCCTGGCACCATCCACCCCCATCCCACAGCACTCCCACCAGCACTCCTTGCTTTATACACAGAGCTGATTCTTGCCCTATTTGATTTTTCCCCTCATTTCTCTAACCCTCCTGAACTGAATACCACCAAAAACCAAAGGATAAATTCCCTTTTTGCTCACTTCCCCCTGCCATGAGAATACTCTCCACACCTACCTGTGCGTCATTTGGAGATGTTCAATTAGAACAACCAGGCTCTCAAAGGAATTCTTCTGTAGCTCCTTCACCTGGCCCTTGCCAGTGATTTCTCAGAGTTTGCAATCTAGGCTGGGAGAGAGGGATGACCAGAAGGAAAAATGCCAGCTAAAACTCCGTGCATCAGTGCATCTCCAAGAGAAATCACTCCAGACACCAACACTTGCACAGGATCAAGAATTATTTTTATTAGCAATGGTACCACACAATTAAGTTCTGCCTCAAGAGGTATTTGGTCTGTAACACGAAGGAGAGGAGGAGCAGAAATGCAAAGCAGTGAGAAAACAAGCAGAATCTCATCATTCCTTGGATGGGAGGAAAACATACAAGCTGGGGAGAGCAGAGCACAGGGCAGGCTCTCACATGGGACGCATAAAGGCCACAAAGGGACTTTTTGGTTGCCAGCACAAAGTTGGTTTGGGCTTTTTGACCAACTACTGCATTACTCCAGTGCCCAGGGAGGCGATGGGAGCACTGACCCCCTGAGCAGCACCCAGCATCCCTACCCTCAACCCTTGGATGGACCTTCACCTGGGTCAGGGCAGTCCCTGGCCAGGTGGTGGGGGCTGAAGGGCTCCAAACCCACCAAAGGGACAGGATTAAGAGCCCACACGTGCCCAGGCATGTGCCACAAAGCTGCTCCTCATTGCCACATGCCCGGTACATTTTCCACTTGTGTCTGGATTTTATGTTGGAATAAAAATCAGCCATAAAGCAAAGCTCTGTGTGGGTATTGCCAACAGGCCCAAACTAAATGCTGGAAAGGGTTATTATAAAAAAACCCCAATGTCCACCAATCCTACATGTCACCCCGTAGCAATAACCACCCTAAATCCTGTTGTTCTCCCAGCAAAGCCCCACATCCAGCCCAGCATGGAGATGCCTGGCAACCCCAACCAGGAGCTCCACCACTACTACAAGCAGGAGATACTGAGAGAACATCCCACTACTAGAACATCTGCTAATAACCGAGTCTTAAAGGAAGTATTTTCCATAGACAGCACCCCTCAGGCATCACTGCAATGTAAAGCTCTGCCATCACACCTTTGCTTATCAGTTCACCTCTCCTAGACCATAAATCCAGCCAATTTAAGAAAATAAATGCAATAATTGGATTTAGGCCAGGCTGCACTAGCATATGGGAGTTTAAGCCACTTTAAAAGCCAGTCCTCTTTGGGTGGTCTGTATTTTTGGGTGTCACAGTAGCTCACCCCTCTGAAAACATCTGGAGACCATATGCTGTTTGTCTACATGAATTAACCAGATTTCTGTTGAGAACATCACACCAGAGCCCCTCTAATACCTCTCCCTGCCTTCCATAGACCTCTCTCAACACAGACTAAAGCCACCTTAAAAACATCAGGCTAGGACCACTCAGCATTTCACTTTCCTTGGAGGTCAGACAGGTAAGTTGGTGTCCACAACCACCACCCCATGGTCACAGCAGGAGAAATGCTCTCAGGTTGGCCACAACATACAGCTCCAGCACTGACAGCACCTTGCTGGGATGTGGATGATCCCTCAATTACATTTTACCTGAAAGAAATTAAAGCAAGCAAGAGTCCCAAGTGGAAAGGTTTCCCTTATATATGTCTTTTTTTTTTTTGGAATGACTGTATGAAATGTGTGCAAAACGGTGCCTTGATCCCTGTCACGGCTGCTATCTGCTCCCAGAGTTGTGTTAAGGTGCTCCAGGGCTCAAACCCCTTTTAGCTCAGCACCACCATCACAGCTCAGTGATGGGGGATCCCCCCGAGACCACCCAACCCTTGCAGGGCTGAACTTGCAACAGCGAGGTAGCAAAACCCAAGGTGCCCCCAAAAGTCCTGGGCTCAGCTTAAAACCAGCGTGGTGGCCCCAACAAGCCACTCACTGGCACTGGGGTGAGGGCCTCTGGTGCTTCCCTGAGCTCCCTGGCAAGGATGAGGCTTTTTTGGTCTCTTTGCTCCATTAAGCTGGAGAGTGACATGTCTGCTGGGACGTCCCCAAGCACAGGGGACACCCCTTCCCAGAAGGGAGACTTTCCCTCTGCATCCCCCTGGATGCAACCACCCCCCTCCCAAGACAGGCAGCCTGCCTCGAAACCACGGCATGCCTGACTTTTCTGGGCAAAAAAATTCCCTGAATATCCAACAGCAGCACCACAAACTGAGGGAATCCTCCTGCCCCAGCTGCCTCTCTACACATGGTGGACCACGAAAACGGCGCAGGCAGACCCCACAGCCAGCCCCAGCATGAGGTAGAACGTCATCACCACCCCTGCTGCCTCGGCCAGCTCTCTGGGCACGATTTTGGGGCCGTAGACCATGACCAGTGTCCCCAGGTAGCCGTTGCTCAGCCCCAGCAGTGCCGTGAAGACCACCGGGTAGACGTCTTGGTTGAACAGCACTGTCCGGATGTGAGCGCGGGGCTTGTAGTTGCTGAGGATGAAGAGAGGGAGGAAGATGGTTCTGAGGAGGACGAGGGCGGGCAGCAACTTGCTCTTGGGGCCAGGCACCTGGATCCAGGCCGTGATCTGCCTCCCACACCAGTCGGCAAAGTTGTACAGGAGGAAACTGGTGAGTGGCACAAAGTACTTGGTGCTCCACAGGCTTCCCGAGTCCTTGCTCACTGACTCAATGTTGGAGGAGAGGGAAGGGAAGATGATGATGGAGATGAAGAAGACGTAGAAGAGGCAGAAGCCAAGGAGGGCGGTCTTCTGCAGGATGGGGCGGAGTGGGGGGATGCCAGTGCTTCTTGTGAGGAAGGAGGAATTTGTGGTGCCTCCCGGCTCTGCCTTGTCCTCTGCGGAGCTGTCGGGTGGCACAGTGGCCAGAGATGGGCTCTCCTTCTGGCTGTTCAGGTAATACCTGGAGAAAGAGAAGGAGAGAGCCTATTAGGCAGTGTGCAAGGGGAATACAAACTGAGATTTGGAGAGAGAGCAGGAGAGAAGCTGGTGATGCAGGGATGCCCGCTGGACCCAGTGATTACATCCCACCTCTAGCTCCCACCTCGTACAGAGAGATGAAACCCTCAGAGACCCACCACCCCCTTTTCCTCACTGTGGGGATCGCATTACACCCTTGATGGTTCACAGAGGGGATGCAGGCATTTGGGGGGCAGGGGGTTTTGAGGGTTACAAGCACCAACGAGACCAACGGGTCACATACAACAGTGCAGGATGTGGCAGAGACGGATGCCCTGTGGGGGCCTGGCTGGCTGCCTCCAGATCACAGCTCTCAGCTGACTCCACAGATTTTGGGAGCCCCGGAATCAGCACTTGGTGCCCCTGAGAAAGCTTGGCAGAAACTCAGCCAGAAACCCAGTTTCGGTCTGTGGTTTCAGCGAAATGGGGAAGCGTGGCTGGAGGCGCCGGAGCGCTCCCACTGGGATGCTGAGGGGTGACAGGGCAGGGATCAGCACAGAGAGCATCCCACGGATCCCCCCAGCAATCCTGCTCGGCACTGACAGCAGCAAACCCCCCCGTGCCCACGGGATGCCCTGGCAGCGGGCGCACACACCTGGAGTACTCGAGCCTGGGCAGCAGCAGGTACACCATGATGCAGACCACGATGAAGATGTCAGCAGTGAGGAAATAGGCCAGGGCGCTGTCGGTGACATCGGCTGCTGCTGCCAGGTCTATCACAGAGGCCACGGCGCTGATGGTGCCGCCCATGGCCTGGCCTGTGTGCGGGAGCAGATGGAGCTCAGCGCTGGCGCTGAGCCAGACCAACCCAGGAGGGCACAGGTGAGGGACAGAGAACAGGAGGGGGAACCCAGAACCAGCATCCTCCTCTTACTCACACCTTCCAACACGCACAGCTCCCCGGGGGACAGAGCTCACCCCCTGCCCCTCGTGCTGGTCCCCAAACCCGGCTGAGGGAGCAGCTGCACACATCACCTCCTCTCCATTTCCACACCTCACTGCAACATGGGTGTCTGTGGGTCCCATCCTGCATCCCCTTCCAGCACAGCCACAGCACACACATGGGTCAGGATGGGACCAATCTGCTGAGCTTGCATGTCCCAAGTCCTGCAGAGAAAGTACAAACCCTTTCCAAAGCCTAAACCTATCTTTCCACTGGCACACACATTATCACCTCCCTTCTGCACTCCCGCAGATGGGAATTCAAGCCACCAGCAGCAGGAATGTCATCTCAGGAATGTGGTGCTTTCCCCCTCTGGGATAAACTCATCAAAACATTCCTGTCGTGGCCCCAGGAAAAATTTCTCCATCCTGAGTTTTTCCCCTTCCCCTCTTGGTTTGTCAACCGTTCCACAGCACATTTATAATGTTATCAAAGCTCCAGGGAGCTCATCACTCACAGCTCCCAACCTGCCCCTCATCACTCATGGAAATGCATGGAAATGCTAAAAAGAGAGGAGGAGACAAGGCAAAGCTGAAGATCCCTCTGCTGGAAATAGCAAAGCAGAGGGATGTCATCTCCTTCTCCCTTTCTCCCTGCAGCCAGCAAATATCCAGGGTCAGTTTATGGGTATTTACAGAAACCAAAGCTCATGTGACCGAGCGTGTTTCTCCATCAGCAACTTCCCTTTATCATTAGGCAAAGCCAAGTTTCTAAAATAAACCCCGTGTGACAAAGCCCCAGATGCAGGAGAGAGACAGAGAGAAAGCCAGGGGGAAGCCCGAGTGCACGATCCCGGCAGGGCCGGGGGTCACCCACCTGAGATCAGGGCCTGCAGGTTCCTCATGGGGAAGCAGCTGCTGAGCCCGAAGATGCTGCTGGAGAAGACGGTGGAGGCGCTGCTGACCACGGCCACGCAGCCCACGGTGAGGGCGAAGAAGGGGGTGGTCCAGGCTGAGGTGTCCACCTTCACCAGCACCGTGATCACCAGGAACACGGCCAGCATGACAAAGAGGGAGGACAGGATCCGCACGCTGGCAGGCACCCTGGGGACAGCGGGGGACAGCACACTCCTGCCTTTAAACTGCAACATGAAGGTGCAACAGGGGGCACAGCAACTCCTCTGCCGCCAGAGGGAGGGAAGAAAATAAAGAGAGGTGGGGGGAGATGAGGAATACAAAGCAATGAGGAGGTGGAGAGAGGCAGGGAGCCAGTCCAGCAGCTGAGATCTGGAGATTAGGCACACAAACACATGGCTGGAAACCTGATCTGGGTTAAGGAAGGGTACAAATGAAGGGTTGAGGTCCTTGTAGATTTAAGCCAAGCTTGCAACAAGGTGCAGATGGTCCATTTCTTAACCCAATTCAGGGGGCTGGTAAGACAAGGATAAGGCATCACTCCTGCCTGAATGAGCATGGCTTCTGTCAGCCGGTCCCCTGGTGACAAGGGTATTTTTAAGAGGGAAAACTTGTTTCCAAGCAATTAACCAAGGAATTTATTAGGAACTGATTTACTGAAGCCAAGTGCAGGTCTGGGTGCTGTGGTGGGGAGCAAGGTGCTTCACCCTGCTTCATCTCAGCTAGCTGCAACTCGGGCAGAGGCGGGAGGGGGAATTTTGGCTGCACAGGGAGGCTGAGCTCAGGATGCCCTGTGGCCTCCCCCTGAGGGAAGGGCAGGCTGAGCTGAGAATCAAGACTGAAGCCAGAGAAAGGCAGAAGCAAAGCCAGGGAAAGCCACGGCTTGGGGACCCAGGATCAGAGCAACACTTACTTGTTGACAAGCAAGAAGTTTCCAATCAGGCACAGCACCGAGGGCACAGTGGAAGCAATGGAGATGTAGCTCTCAAAATAGTCCTGCCAGGAGAAAAAAATTAAAAACAAAGTAAAAAAGACTGGGTGGGGAGGGGAAGAACAACACACGAATTTCAGGTCCTAAACAGGGAGTTATGGTGTAGGTGTCCACCTCGTTGCATTGTAGCACATGTTGCAAACTATTCAGGGCAACAGGCCATGGGAATACTGGAGTTCATCTTCCCTTAGCCCTGGGCTATTTCAGGAAATTAGGGACACAAATTCAGAAGGAAAAAAGGTGAAGGAAATACCTGCCATACCACCACACTGGCCCCATGGGGCAGCACCTGAAATAAGGAGGGCTGGATTTCTCCTGCTGGCTCCAGCATTTTGGAGAAACTCCCTGACTGTTTTCTTGTCCTTGAGGGCTGGTTTTAATAATACTAATGCTTTTGTGTCCTGATTTATGATTAGCCAACTGCCTCGAAAGCCCAAGATGGGAACAACCAGGACACCACACGTGAGAACAAGCTCATGCCAAAGCAGCCTGAGCAGGGACACAGGGACATGACTTTCCCTCCCATTCTCCCTCTCTGCACACATAAAACTCATAGAGAAACTCTATTCAGACTCCACACCCATTAACTCCACGGACTTGTGCATCATCTGAGCAGGTTGGCAGCAGCTCCAGTGAATCCCCACCAGCCCAGAGGTCAGGCTGGGAGCACAGAAAGCAATAACCACAGCACAGAGAGAGATTTCTTGGCCAAGATTGCAGCCAAATGCTTACATTTTCAATCCACTTTATGTGTCAAAGCGCGCCTGCTCCCTCTCCTCCCCTCGAGGTGCTTAATCCCATTTTTTTCTGCAGGAATCTCAGCAAGCAGGTAGGACAAGGATCACAAAGAAGACAATGACCTACGTATCCCTGTCATATAGGCTTTCATTTTCTGCAGTTATGCAGCTACAGAGACAGGGCCCATCATGTCCAAGCACGAGAAGGCACTTGGCGCATTTTCTCTGCACGTTGTATTATTTCTTTTTACAGCTTTGTATCATTTTAATCAGTTTACAAGCACATTCATCTATCCTTCCCTATCAGAAGGTTCACTGTAAGCAACAGGAAGTGTAATAATCACTCCTAGAGGGTCCAGATAGACAGACACAAATGCCTGTGCTTACAGCACCGGCTTGGCCAAGCAGGAGGCTCAAAGCTCCACAGCCCCACGATGAATTACAGAAGGAAACACAAAGCAAAATGCTGGCTACAACTTATTTACCAACCCACTTGAAATAAACCCCCAAGCCATCCAGTGGATACTCAATGTACTTCCAAGTTAATTTTCCTTTGCTTTTGGGGAGGAAAAATAACTTTGTAGCACTTTGCACCGAGCACAAGTGTACTCAAAGTAACCCAGCAGAGATGCTGTGTTTTGAGCATCCCCAAGAAGCATTCATTCATTCCCAACAAATGGGCTAACACCAGCAGTGAGAAGAAAATTGGGCAAATATTAAATGTTTTTAATGCAGCAGCAGAATGGTGGGTGGCAAATTTAATCCTTGTCTGGACCAATGGAAAACATCAGGCTCCATAATCATCTCTCCTGCTCGTTGGTTTTAATCCACCTCCAGTGGTAACTCTTCTCCCTGTGTGGATATTCCCACTCATCACAGACACTTTCAGAGCACATTTTTGGCAGTGCAGGTTACACCTAGTTCTTCTCCCTTTCTGCTGAGCCCAGATAATAATAAACCCCAAAGCAAACCTGGCATCTTCCTCCCAGCTCCACCTCTCCTGGGGGAAGGTGTTATCCCTCAGCCATGGAGCTGAGGCACATAATGGCAGTGTTTAAGCTCATATTAACTACAGCACCTCCAAGCACACTGCCTTAAAAAAACCCCAAACAAGAACAAGGCATCATGGTGGCAAATTAGTCACAAGATGCTTTTGCAAAGTAGTTTTTATTCTGCTCCAGCCTGGACTTGGCAGCTGGGCTCCTGCCAGGCTGGAAAAGGAACCCAGGTCCATGATGGTGGCTGAAGGCACTGGAGTGTTACCTGGAGCACAGAGCATGAAATTGGAAGCAGCGAGCAGGTTTGGAGACAGGAGCAGGCTGGAGCCAGGAAGAGAGGCACCTTTCTAGAATCAAGCTCCGTGGGCAGGTAAACCCTCCTGCTGCAGCCCCAGGACTCACAATCCCAGGGCAGAAATGGGGCTGACTGGTTTAATTTTCATCAGGCTCAACTGCAGGAAAAGCCACGTTGCTTTTCACGAGAAGGAGGAAAAAGCATCGTCCCGTGGCCACGGAGAAAGAGGAGAAAAACCTTTTCAACAAAGCAATGGCTGATCTGACCAGGAATGCAGCTCTGCCAGAAGACACCTAGGGATACTTACCCTACCTAAAACCAGCTTTTTCAAGAATTGCCTCAGACCAGTGTGATGTAGAAGCAATGAACAGTGGGTGGGATGCAGGGAATGTGGGAGAACACCATGCCATGTGGTGGCAGAGCATGCTTCACCCCCTCTGTGCACACATCACCCCTCCCTGACCACCCTCACTAGCACAGGGGCAGACAGCTTTGGTCTTTAGGCAGTGCAGGGGCTTGGGCTCCATCGGTTTAATCTGCTCAGTACTGCGATTTACACCAGCAGACCTGTACTTCAGCATCCTGGTAGGAGCACTCTGCTTCCTCCTCATCAAAAATGCAGCTGGCTTAATAATTATTAAAATTAAAAGAGCTGTGGGTGTACTGGGGTGAGAAATCAGAGGGCAAACGTGGGCGTCGCACCTGGCTCTGTGTTTATATGAAAACAAAAAGTGCCCAAACCACCTGAACAAGCTCGGCCTCAGGAGGAGGACGGAATGCAGCCTCAACACTCCAACACTTTTTCCATCCACCAAGAAACAAAGCCATAGCTTTGCCAGGGGGCCACAGGGAAGTAATCCTGCTGTGGCAGGAGGAGCAAGAGAAGGCAGCTTTTTTGGGGAGAAAGAGGGAGGCTATAAACGTGCCCCCCCAAGGCTGTCTCATCAATTGCCCTGTGACAAGCTCCTCACCCCATATGCCAGAAGCCAAATGTTTATTGCTGCAAGGACATATTCATGTCACACCTGCCAGATCTTGAAGGACAAAAAAAAAAAAAAAACAACCAAAAGAACAACCCACCACAAAGATATTTTTACTTTGCACTGCAGAAATTGCCCTATGAAAGGCAGCCTTAGCCCGATTTTTTAGACACACCTTAAACCTTACCACTCCAAATGCAGGTAGAAGACAGCCCCCCCAAAGTGGTTTTAAGCATCTCTCTCGCTACTATCTGTGCTCCCCAAATATACCTCTACCTCTGGTTTGCAGCAGGTGAGACCCCAGGAGATGTTCACTCACCTTCTGGGGAGGTGGAGGGAGAAAAAGAGCAAGTCAGGAAGGGAAGCAGCTTTTTTTCCCTGCCTTGGAAGCAGGACACTCACCCGCAGGTCCGACGGTGCCTGCCCCGCTGGGCCGGCTTTGTCCGAGCAGTTCTGCAGCTTGTACATCCAGTAGTGCTTTGCCGTGATGAAAAAATTCCAGGGCAGGAGGGACCCGATGCCCAGGAGGAAGAAGATAACGTAGGCCCCATGGAAGTGGTCGCTTGGCCTGGGCCGGCTGTACCTGTTCCCCAGGGGCTCCTCGATCAGGGGCTCCTGGTCTGGGGGGACGCTGCCGGCTGCCGGGTGCATTGTGCTGGCACGCTGCAAAAACAACCACCTGCGAGGGTGTGATCACAGTAGGGTTACAAACTGCTGCCCACAGGCTGCTGTGGGTGGGCTCCATCCTCCCCTGGCCCCAGCAAATCATGGGATCACAGAGTGGTTTGGGTTGGAAGGGATGGAAGGTCATCTTCATTCCAAAGCCCCGCTGCCACAGGCAGGGACACCTTCCACCTAGACCAGGTTGCTCCAACCTGGCCTTGGACACTTCCAGGGATGGGGCAGCCACGGCTCCTCTGTGCAACCTGTGCCGGGGGCCCGAGCACCCCAGTGCTGCATGAGTGAGCTGAACTGGCTCAGCATGGAGGTGGAAAGACTTGGGAAAAGCGACTTGGACATGGTAGGTTCCACCCCAGCAGCACCCACATTTCCGCCCATAATTAATAATTAACCCGTGCCCTCGGCCTTGCAGGAGCAGGAAACCTCAGTGAGCTCATGAGAGGCTCCAAAAAAACCAACAGCCGGCAAACCAGCAGCGCCGCGGGGCTCCGCAGAGCAAGGTGTAAACTCGTAGTAACACCGCCGGGCTTTCCGAAGCGACTTGTAAACTACTACGGCATCACCCGGGCTGTGCGGGGCGGCTCGTAAACTAAACGCGACGTCAGCCGGGCTGAGCGAAATGACTCATAAAGACACAGCAACGTCACCCGGCTCTGGAAGAGGGGCCGGGGAGGCAGCGGGAGGCTCGGCAGGG